>NC_057798.1:156271760-156272334 GCF_018294505.1 Triticum aestivum | reverse complement strand
TCCTCCACCGGCCACCTCCTCCACCGGCCCTGCCCCAGGTGAGCTCTACCTCCTCTTTTTTCTGTTTTTTTAGTTTTAGGTTTATGTTTAGTTTAGATTTAGTTTTAGGTTTAGTTTTAGGTTTAGATTTAGTTTTTTCCTTTTTTCTGTTTTTTTAGTTTTAGGTTTATGTTTAGTTTAGATTTAGTTTTAATTTTAGTTCTAGTTTTAGATTTAGGTTTAGTTTTAGGTTTAGTTTAGGTTTAGGAAAGAAGAAGACGAAAAAAGAGGAGAGGAGGAGAGGAAGAAGAGGAAAAAGGAAAGGAAGAAGAATAAGAGGAGGAGAAGAAAAAAGAAGAAGAGGAAGAAGAAGAAGAAGAAAGAGGAGAGGAGGAGAAGAAGAAGAGGAAAAAGGAAAGGAGGAGGAGGAAGAAGAAGAAGAAGAAGAAGAAGAAGAAGGAAAAAAGGAAGAAAAGGAAGAAAAGGAAGAAGAGGAAGAAGAAGAAAAGGAAAAAAGAGGGAAAAAACACCGACCCGGCACGGAACCCCGACCCCGACCCGGCACCTCGACACGACACCCCGACCCCGAGACCCC
>NC_057798.1:156252046-156271520 GCF_018294505.1 Triticum aestivum | reverse complement strand
CACGACACCCTGAACCCCCGACCCCGAAACAGCACCCCGACCCCGACACGGCACCCCAACACCGACACGACACCCCGACCCCCAACACCTCTCGAAAAGGTGTTCTTTGGCCTTCCAGAGGCCAACGGGGTAATATATTTTTGAATTATTAGTTAGGTCATATATTTTTTGATTTTGTTATGAAAAACATCATATATAATTGTGTTGATCGGGTAGTTTTAAATGTGTAGTTGTTTCATCGCTGCAAGGTTTGGTCTTCGACGACCTCGCCGTGCATTTGACGAGCTGTGACCCTTCGTTCGTGGGTGAGCAGAAATGACATGTCCTCCTCCCCCATTAATTATTTGATCTATTCCAATGAAACTTGATAGCTAGCTATATATGTGTCTTGAATCATCAGTATGCGTAACCAACATGTGTCTCCCGTTCGAAAGTGTCATAGTTATAAATATGCATGCATTTGCATATTTATAACCTTGATTCTTTCGAATTGTCCAACACTATCCATGGACAGCCCGAGTATGTGTAGATTGGGTTCGTTTTCCCATATGCTTTGCTCCGGATCCGACGCATAAATTTCGTCAGTGCCTCCCCTGTTGTTCTCCGGGTACACATCCTCATTGTTTATTGCAGAGACGTGTATCAGGAGAACAGCGGGGAGGTGCTGTCGAAATTTTGCGTCGGATCCGGAGCATAGCATGGGAAAATGAACCCAATCTACACATACTCGGGTGGGATTAGGACCTATCATTACCTATTAGAGTGTAGGTTGCATGGACGTAATAAAATTGACAAAGTAGATCAACTGATGAATATATACATGGTGAATTATATATATAATTGTTGTGTGTCTAGTAGCTCTGAAAGTCAAGATGAGTGATCGTGCGTGGATGTATACCGGTCACACTGGTCAGAACAAATGGAGCGCTGAATGATTCACAAAAACCAAGGGGTTTGTGCAAGCCGCATTTGCAAATGGCCAGAGGAAAACCTGGTGCCCCTGTTTCCGATGCGGCAATTGGGAAAAGAGGACAGATGCTGAAATGGGTAAACACCTGCAGAAGAATGGTTTTACGCCCGATTATACGGTGTGGACATTTCATGGTGAGTCTGCCCAACGTGACTGAGCTGAGGTGGATCGTTGTCGCACCGACGAGCATGGTACCGGGATGGAAAACATGGTGCAAGACTATGATGATGCTCGGGATTCGGACGAGGAGATGGAGGAATCTGCAAAGGCCTTCAATGAAATGTTGGGGTCTTCAAAACGTCCGCTCCACGAGCACACTGAGCTTTGTCAGTTGGATGCCATCTCACAAGTAATGGCTCTGAAGGCTCAGTTCAACTTGGGCAGAGAATGCTACGATGCAATTATGACAGTATTTGGACGCTTTGTACCCAAAGGCCATGTAATGCCTGCAAACCTGTACCAGTCGGACAAAATCCTCCGTGCACTGAAGATTCCCTATGAGAAGATACATGCCTGTGAGAAAGGATGTGCCTTATTTAGGCTTGACTATGCGGACTTGAACTATTGTCCCATTTGCAAGTCTTCCAGGTATATTGTGGTAGACAACGGTATGGGTGAGAAGACACAGACCAAAATCCCCGTTAGTGTTCTTCGGTATATGCCAATCGTACCAAGACTTCAACGTCTTTTCATGGTCGAAGAGACGGCCAGACAGATGACATGGCACAAAACAGGCAAAAGAACTGAACTAGATGCAGATGGGAATCTGATGATGGTAGACACATCGGATGGTGTTGCATGGAAAAAGTTTGATGAATTACATGCTAACAAAGCGGCAGATCCGAGGCATCCTCGAGTCGGCATCAGCACCGATGGGTTCAGTGTGTTTGGTATGACGGCAGCCCAATACAGTTGTTCGCCCACATTTCCTTTGAACTGCTCTTATTCCTGGATATTTCATACAGTCGATACGTCGCCCTTTTCTTGTATGGAGCGGTGATCCAAAAGGATTCCGTCGAAGAGTATGAGCTTCTCGCAAAGCAAGGAGGTGGCTATCCCGGTTTCATCTCTTGGTTCAAACAAACGGTAAATTCTATTAGACAATTTCATTCCATTCGCTAATTTGTGTGTAATGCAACAATCCTTTCATATTAAACTTGTAGGCTAATTCAGAGTCTATGGACACCGAATTGAGACAAGTCGCTAATGGTTTTGACTATAAGGTCCGTTCATTTGATAAATACGACATCAACGGGTATCGCTTTCGTACCTATGGCAAAGAGCTATCTATGGTCGACCGAAAGTCTACAAATTGTTGTGTATCTGCTATCGGCGAAGGAGGTACCGAGTATTATGGGAGAGTTGAAGCAATTTATGAACTTCTATTCTATGGTGAAAACCCACCGAATGTCGTAGTCTTCAAATGTTATTGGTTTCAGCCGAAGGAGACTAGAAGGACTCATGAACATATAGGGCTAGTTGAAATCAACCAAAGCACCCATTTAGATGTTCATGATGTCTATATTACGGCTCAACAGGCAACCCAAGTATTCTATCTATAGTGGGCATGCCAAACTAATCCAAATCTGAAAGGTTGGGATGTCGTTTATGAAGTGCCGCCACGTGCTAGACTATCTCCCCCAAAGGAAAAGGATTATGAACCTCACATTAACCCAGACACATATGAAGGAGAATTCTTCCAAGAGACACGTCTTTCCAAAAAGCGTTTTAAGAACTGGTATACTTCACCCCAAAACATTGAAGTAGACAGCAACAGTGAATCCCACATCACCCCAGAGGAAGAACAAGAAGAGCCAGAACAAGAAGAGGTTACTGCTGCGGATGACCTCTCAATGCTTGACCGATTACGTAAAGGTGGCCTTCCACATGTTGATGCCACTGAATCCTATGAGCCTGTCATTGATTATAGTGATGATGATGATTATGCATTTATTGATGATACTGATCGAGATTATTAGTAGTGCCAGGTATTCAATTTTTTTATGTTGTACTTGATGATGATACACTTAAGTGATATACATATTATTATTCATGTCGGTATTTTTTTTATGTTGTACTAATTTCGTTTACTCTTTGTCATGGCAAGTGTTGAAAGATGGAAGGGGAGCCGACTGAGGCCAAGGACAAACGTGCCCAAATTGAAGGTGTGCCACACCATCAAGGTAGCTCCGGCTTATATCAGTTCGGGCGGAATTGGGTATGTGGTTTGCTTCATGATTAATGCAATTCATTCATCATGCTAGCTTGAGCCCTTTAATTACTAATTTACTTTGTTTCTCTCTTTCAGGCATGCTACAATAAGACGGATAAGGTGCCAGAGGGGTACGACCTGTATGCCATGGCCCACACTGCCTCTTACAAGCAAGTCAAGGGGAAGGCGAGGAAAGGGGAGGAGTTTAACCCAAGCCAAATTCCCTACAATCCAAAGCAGGTGATAATATCTAGTGGCGGGAGGTCCCGTGGCTCCATAGCCATTGATCCAGAGATTGCTCCTGAGACCACGGTGAGTTTAATTTGAATGGACGTTACTTGCTAGTCTTAACATTTGAGTGTCATCATGCTAACGAAACATTGGAAATGATCTTTGGTGCAGCGTAACTCCACACAAGCATCACACGATCCTTCTCCAGCTACTGGCACGAGCCAGCCCGCTCCCACACCTCCATGATCAAGGTAAGTTTCTCTAGTTTTTTGCTTAACAAATGCATAAAGACCTAGACTTAGCTTTATTTCCTCCAATATGCTTACCTTAATGACCTAGAGTTAGCTTCTTTTCCTCCAAAATGACTTAATAAGCTTACTGACCTCCAAAACCAGCCATTTTACCTAAGTTAGCTCTAAAACGATCTATACTTAGCTTTGTTTCCTCCAAAATGACCTAAGTTAGTTATAATATGCTTAGTTAACTAGGTTTGCTCAATAATGACATGTACTTAGCTTACTTATGTAAAAAAACGGCATAATTAGCTTAGTTAGCTCATAAACGATCCATTTTACCTACGTTAGCTCTAAAATGATGCATTTTACCTAAGTTAGCTCATAAACGATCCATTTCACCTAAGTTACCTCACAAACGATGGTGTGCTTCTTCTTCTAGTCTTCTTCTTCTAGTCACCTTTTCCTAACTTTCTTATTTGCCATTTTGTAGATTTCATTCACTTCTCGGAAGCTAGCTTGCTATGATGGAGTGCTTGTTTTTTATTTCATTCTCTTCTAGTATTCTTCTAGCTTGCTACGATGGAACTTGCTATCTTGATGAAACTTTGCATTGTAATATGTATGTGCAACTTCCTAATGGTTGCAACTTATGTATGTGCAACTTGCTATGTATGAGTGGATGGAACTATATATGTATGTATGATGAAACTTATGTGCTGTTAAATAGCCCTATGAAATATATCTATATATGTCATATATATTTGCTATGAAAATTGTTGGATTAAAAAAACAGAAAAAAGAGACAATATGCAGGCTCTTTGCCGTCTGCCACCGACGGCAAATGGCTCTTTGCCATCAGCAACGGACGGCAAAGAGGCCACGTGGCAGGCAACTGTGCTTCCTGGGAGGCTGACCAATTTGGTCAGTTTGCCTACAGTGGCTGACGGCAAAGAGAAAAAAACTTTGCCTACAGCGGCGGACAGCAAAGGCCTGCCGTGTAGTGACGTCGGCGGACGGCAAAGGCTTTCCGAAGTTTGCCATCAGTGGCGGACGGCAAAGGCCTGCCATTAACCACCTAACAGAGTAACAACGCATTTATTGCCGTCTGCATTCTTTGTCGTCCGCTGCTGATGGCAAAGGCCCCTTTGCCGTTAGCCGCCCGAAGCAGACGGCAACGTAGCTCTTAGCCGTCCCCTACTTTACCATCCACTTTTGCCATCCGCGGCGGACGGCAAAGACCTTTGCTGTCTGCCATCCATGCCTTTGCCGTCCGCCGTGGCAGATGGCAAAGTAGTTGATTCCTGTAGTGAGAACGGAGTTTTTGTCATCTTACCCATGAGGCATGGTTCGCAAGTATCAAATGATTCATAATCAAGTGATTCCGAAAGTCCATCCGCATGGAGTTCCTTCATGCGCTTTACACCAATATGACCTAAACGGTAGTGCCACAAGTATGTTGCACTATCATTATCAACTTTGAATCTTTTGGCATCAATATTATGAATATGTGTATCGCTACGATCAGGTTCAACAAGAATAGACCATTCACTAAGGGTGCATGACCATAAAAGATGTTACTCATATAAATAGAACAACCATCATTCTCTGAGTTAAATGAATAACCGTCTCGTGATAAACAAGATCCAGATATAATTTTCATGCTCAACAATGGCACCAAATAACAATTATTGAGGTAAACTAATCCCCAAGGTAGATGTGGAGGTAGCGTGCCGACGGTGATCACATGAACCTTGGAACCATTCCCGACGCGCATCGTCACCTCGTCCTTAGCCAATCTTTGTTTATTCCGCAACTCCTATTTTGAGTTACAAATATGAGCAACCAAACCAGTATCAAATACCCAGGCGCTACTACGAGCATTAGTAAGCAACACATCGATAACATGTATATAAAATATACCTTTGTTCACTTTGCCATCCTTCTTATCAGCCAAGTACTTGGGGCAGTTCCGCTTCCAGTGACCATTTCCCTTGAAGTAGAAGCACTCAGTTGCAGGCTTGGGTCCAGCTTTGGGCCTCTTCACGGGAGTGGCAACTTGCTTGCCATTCTTCTTGAAGTTCCCTTTCTTTCCCTTGCCTTTTTTCATAAAACTGGTGGTCTTGTTAACCATCAACACTTGATGTTCTTTCTTGATTTCTACCTCCGTGTCCATAAGAATTGTGAAGAGCTCGGGACTTAGTGGCAGTGACTGAAGAACTCTATCAATAACACTCTCAACTAGAGGATCAATTCCCAACTGAGTCAAGTGGTTGTGGTACCCAGACATTCTGAGTATGTATTCACTGACAGAACTGTTCTCCTTCATCTTACAGCTAAAGAACTTGTTGGAGACTTCATATCTCTCAAACTGGGCATTAGCTTGAAATATCAATTTCAGCTCTTGGAACATCTCATATGCTCCATGGCGTTCAAAACGCTTTTGAAGTCCCGGTTCCAAACTGTAAAGCATGGCACACTGAACTATCAAGTAGTCATCAGTTCAAGCATGCTAGGTGTTCATAATGTCTGCATCAGCTCCTACAGCAGGTCTGCCACCTAGCGGTGCATCAAGGGCATAATTCTTCTATGCAGCAATGAGGAGAATGCTCAAGTTATAGACCCAGTCCATGTAGTTGCTAAACTCATCTTTCAACTTAGCTTTCTCTAGGAACGCATTAAAATTCAAGGGAACGGTAGCACGGGCCGTTGATCTACAATATAGACTAGAAAACACTATTAGGACTAAGTTCATGATAAATTTTAGTTCAATTAATCAAATTAGTAATGAACTCCTACTTAAATCAACATCCCTCAAGTTATCTAAGTGATACATGATCCAAATCAACTAACCCATGTCTGGTCATCACGTGAGATGGGTTAGTATTCAATGGTGAACATCTCCATGTTGATCATATCTACTATATGACTCACGTTTGACCTTTCGGTCTCTACTATTCCGAGACCATGTTTGTACATACTAGGCTCGTCAAGTTTAACCCAAGTAGTCTACATGTGCAAAAACTGCCTTACACCTGTTGTATGCGAACGTAGAGTCTATCACACCCGATCATCATGAGGTTCTTCGAAATGACGAACTTTAGCAACGGTGCATACTCGGGGAGGACACTTTTATCTTGAAATTAAGTGAAAGGGATCATCTTATAATGCTATCATCATTCTATGAAAAATAAGATGCATAAAGGATAAACATTCCATGCAATCAAAATATGTGACATGATATGGCCATCATCATCTTGTGCTTTTGATGTCCATCTCCAAAGCAACGGCATGATCTCCATCATCACCGATGTGACACCTTGATCTCCATCGTTGCGTTGGGGTCATCTCGCCAACTATTGCTAACGCATAGTGATAAAGTAAAGCAATTACATGACGCTTAGTGATTGATACGCATGTCATACAATAATTAAAGACAACCCTAAGGCTCCTGGAGGTTGTCGAACTCATCGACATGCAAGTCGTGAACTTATTACAAAACATGATCATTGCATACATCAACATATATCATATCACATCTTGACCATATCACATCACAACATGCCCTGCAAAAACAAGTTAGACGTCCTCTACTTTGTTTGTTGCAAGTTTTACGTGGATGCTATGGGCAACTAGCAAGAACCATTCTTACCTACACAAAACCACAATGGTGATTATCAAGTTTCTATTTAACCTTCTGCAAGACCGCAGTAGTCCAATCCGATTCAACTAAAGTGGGAGAAATAGACACCCATCAGCCACCTTTATGCGAAACAAGTTGCATGTCAGTCGGTGGAACCGGTCTTATGTACGTGGACATGTAAGGTTGGTCCGAGCCGCTTCATCCCACAATGCCTTCGAATCAAAATAAGACATTGGTGGGAAGCAATATGAACATCATGGCCAATAACTCCTTTGTGTTCCACTCGTACATATCATCTACGCATAGACCTGGCTCATGATGCCACTGTTGGGAAACGTTGCATGGAAAACAAAAAATTTCTACGCACATGCAAGATCTATCCATGGAGATTCATAGCTACGAGAGGGGGAGAGCATCTACATACCCTTGTAGATCACTACGCGGAAGCGTTTATCAACGCGGTTGATGTAGTCGTATGATACATCTCCAACGTATCTATAATTTTTGATTGTTCCATGCTATTATATTACCTGTTTTGGATGTTTATGGGCTTTATTTTACACATTATTATCATTTTTGGGACTAACCTACTAATCGGAGGCCCAGCCCGTATTACTGTTTTTTTGCCTATTTTAGTATTTCGGAGAAAAGGAATATCAAACGGAGTCCAAACGGAATGAAACCTTCGGGAGCGTTATTTTTGGAACGAACGTGATCCAGAGGACTTGCATTTCAAGTCAAGAAGCAGCCAAGGCGGCCACGAGAGGGTAGGCCCCCCCCTATAGGGCGCGCCCCCCTGTCTCGTGGGCCCCTCGGGCGGCCACCGACGTACTTCTTCCTCCTATATAAGCCTACATACCCCGAAAACATCCAAGGAGAAACCAAAGAAATATTTCCACCACCGTAACCTTCTGTATCCGCGAGATCCCATCTTGGAGCCGTCGTCGGTGTTCTGCCGGAGGGGGAACCCACCACGGAGGGCTTCTACATCAACACCATAGCCCTTCCGATGAGTTGTGAGTAGTTTACCTCAGACCCTTGGGTCCATAGTTATTAGCTAGATGGATTCTTCTCTCTTTTTGGATCTCAATACAATGTTCTCCCCCTCTCTTGTGGAGATCTATTCGATGTAATCTCTTTTTGCGGTGTGTTTGTCGAGACCCGATGAATTGTGGGTTTATGATCAAGTTTATCTATGAATAACATTTGAATCTTCTCTGAATTCTTTTATGTATGATTGAGTTATCTTTGCAAGTCTCTCCGAATTATCGGTTTGGTTTTGGCCTACTAGATTGATCTTTCTTGCCATGGGAGAAGTGCTTAGCTTTGGGTTCAATCTTGCGGTGTTCTTACCCAGTGACAGAAAGGGTTGCAAGACACATATTGTATTGTTGCCATCGAGGATAAAAAGATGGGGTTTATATCATATTGCTTGAGTTTATCCCTCTACATCATGTCATCTTGCTTAATGTGTTACTCTGTTCTTATGAACTTAATACTCTAGATGCATGCTGGATAGCGGTGATGTGTGGAGTAATAGTAGTAGATGCAGGCAGGAGTCGGTCTACTTGTCACGCGTGATGCCTATATACATGATCATGCCTAGATAATCTCATAATTATTTGCTTTTCTATCAATTGCTCGACAGTAATTTATTCACCCACCGTAATACTTATGCTATCTTCAGAGAAGCCACTAGTGAAACCTATGGGCCCCGGGTCTATCTCTTATCATATTTGCTTCCAATTTACTTTTATTTGCATGTTTACTTTTTGCATCTATATTATAAAATACCAAAAATATATTTATCTTATCATATTATCTCTATCATATCTCACTTTCGCAAATGACCGTGAAGGGATTGACAACCCCTTTATTGCGTTGGTTGCGAGTTCTTTGTTTGTTTGTGTAGGTGCGTGGGACTTGTTGAGGAGCCTCCTACTGGATTGATACCTTGGTTCTCAAAAACTGAGGGAAATACTTACGCTACTGTGTTGCATCACCCTTTCCTTTTCAAGGAAAACCAACGCAAGCTCAAGACGTAGCAAGAAAGATTTCTGGCGCCGTTGCCGGGGAGGTCTTCGCTCAAGTCAAGACATACCAAGTACCCATCACAAACTCATCTCCCTCGCATTTACATTATTTGCTATTTGCCTCTCGTTTTCCTCTCCCCCACTTCACCCTTGCCGTTTTATTCGCCCTCTCTTTTCCAATCTCCTCTCTCTTTCGTTTGCCTCTTTTTGTTTGCTCGTGTGTTAGATCGTTTATCTTGTCATTATGGCTAGTCCCTCTATCCTTGTTATTACTCCCAAACATGAAATTCTCAATTTTAAGCAAAGGGAGCGAGAAAATTTAAAAGATGCTTGGCATGGAATTTGCAATGCTCAAAATAAATCCACTAGGAAGCTTTCTACTTACGTTCTTCTTCGCAATTTTTATGTAGGCATTACTCCTTGGAATAGATGTGTTCTTGATACCGTTGCCGGAGGGGATTTCTTGAATAGTCACACGTTTAAAGCTTATAATGCTATGTTAGACTTGTTTGGCCCCCCACCTCTTTTGGTTAATGGAACTATTTTAACTTTGGAACATGTTATGCAACGACTCGAGATCATTGAAAATAAAATTGTCGGTGTTGAGTTAATTGAAATGTTGGATAAAAAGATTCATAATCAAATTACCCAATACGAATCTAGGGTTGGAGTTACTTTGAAAAATCTTAAAGAGAAAGAACCTATAGTTAATGAAAAAATAAATCTCGATTCTGCAAGAATTGGTAAACTTGAGGATATCATTACTAACTTAGGTTATGTGTTTTCTTCCATGAAAAACACTCCAAAACCCCCTACCAAAACTGCCAAGTTTATTTATGTTCCTAAAAATAAGGGTGAATCTTCTAATAAGTTAGAAACCCCTAAATATTATAAGTGCTCTATTGATGATTCAAGTGCCAAAGATGGCACTACTTAGATCTATCTTCGCTTTTATGCCTAGCTAGGGGCGTTAAACGAAAGCGCTAGTTGGGAGGCAACCCAATTTTCTTTGTGTTTCTTGTTTTTGTTCCTGTTTAGTAACAAATTTTGTTTCTACCTTCTGTTTATATGTGTTTTCATCTTTTATTTAGTGTTTGTGCCAAGTAGAACCTATAGGATAACCTATGATATGAGTTGATTTGATTCTGCTGAAAAACAGAAACTTTGCGCTCACGAGAAAAAAATCAATAAATCACAGGAACGTGATTTTGCATTGATTCGTTTTTATGCTGATCAATAAACAAATTTTTTAGGACTTCCTATTTTGGTAGGAATTTTAAGGTTCCAGAAGTTTTCGTTAGCTACAGATTATTACAGACTGTTCTGTTTTTGACAGATTCTGTTTTTCGTGTGTTGTTTGCTTATTTTGATGCATCTATGGCTAGTATGTAAGGGTATGAACCATAGAGAACTTGGAATACAGTAGGTTTAACACCAAAATAAATAAAGAATGAGTTAATTACAGTACCTTATGTGATGGTTTTGTTTTCTTTCACTAACGGAGCTTATAAGATTTCCTGTTGAGTTTTGTGTTGTGAAGTTTTCAAGTTTTGGGTAAAGCTTTTATGGACTATGGAATAAAGGGAGGCAAGATCCTAATCTTGGGGATGCCCATGGCACCCCAAGATATTCAAGGATAGCCAAAAGCCTAAGCTTGGGGATGCCCCGGGAAGGCATCCCCTCTTTCGTCTTCGTTCATTGGTAACTTTACTTGGAGCTATATTTTTATTCGCCACATGATATGTGTTTTACTTGGAGCGTCGTGTATTATATTATTATTTGCTTGTTAGTTTACCACAATCATCCTTTCTGTACACACCTTTTGGGAGAAGCCTATTTGATTAGAATTTGCTAGAATATGCTATGTGCTTCACTTATATCTTTTGAGCTTGATAGTTTTTGCTCTAGTGCTTCACTTATATCTTTTAGAGCATGGCGGTGGATTAATTTTGAAGAAATTGCTAGTCTCTCATGCTTCACTTATATTATTTTGAGAGTCTCTTAGAACAGCATGGTATTTGATATGGTTATGAATTGGGTCCTAGAATGATGAGCATCCAAGTTGGGTATAATAAAAACTATCATAGAAAGTGAATTGGATGCTAGGATCAATTTGATGCTTGATAATTGTTTTGAGATATAAAGGTAGTAATGTTAGGGTCATGCTAGTGGATAATTATGAAACTGAGAAATACTTATGTTGAAGTTGGCAAGTCTCGTAGCATGCACGTATGGTAAAAGTTGTGTGAAAAATTTGTTGCATGAGGTGCTCTTTTGAGTGTCTTCCTTATGAGTGGCAGTCGGGGACGAGCGATGGATTTTTCCTACCAATCTATCCCTCTTGGGGCATGCGTAGTACTACTTTGCTTTGAGGGCTAAGTAGATTTTTGCAATAAGTATATGAGTTCTTTATGACTAATGTGAGTCCATGGATATATGCACACTCATCCTTCCACTTAGCTAGCCTCTATTTTACCGTGCAATTTTCGCCGGTATCATGAACCCATTATTTACCTTCCTCAAAACAGCCACCATACCTACCTATTATGGCATTTCCATAGCCATTCCGAGATATATTGCCATGCAACTTTCCACTGTTCCGTTTATTATGACACGTTCCATCATTGTCATATTGCTCTTTGCATGATCATGTAGTTGGCATCGTATTTGTGGCAAGGCCACCTTCATAATTTTCATACATGTCACTCTTGATTCATTGCATATCCCGGTACACCGCCGAAGGCATTCATATAGAGTAATATTTTGTTCTAGCTTTGAGTTGTAATTCTTGAGTTGTAAATCCATAAAAGTGTGATGAACTTCTTTATTAGAGCATTGTCCCAGTGAGGAAAGGATGATGAAGACTATCCCCCACAAGTCGGGATGGGACTTCGGACTTTATAAAAATAAAAGAGGCCAAAGAAGCCCATGAAATAAAAGAGGCCAAAGAAGCCCACCAAAAAGAAAAAAAATGAGAAATAAAAAAAGGAAAAGAAAAAAATAAAATGAGAGAAAAAGATAGAAGGGACAATTGCTTGTGCTTCAAAAATAGCACCATGATCTTCATGATAGAGAGTCTCATATGTTGTCACTTTCATATACTAGTGGGAATTTTTCATTATAGAACTTGGCTTGTATATTCCATGATGGGCTTCCTCAAAATGCCCTAGGTCTTCATGAGCAAGCAAGTTGGATGCACACCCACTTAGATTCTTTTGTTGAGCTTTCATATATTTATAGCTCTAGTGCATCCGTTGCATGGCAATCCCTACTCACTCACATTCATATCTATTGATGGGCATCTCCATAGCCCGTTAATACGCCTAGTTGATGTGAGACTATCTTATCCCACTTTTTGTCCTCACAACCACCACATTAGACCACCATAGTGCTATGTCCATGGCTTGCGCTCATGTATTGCGTAAGAGTTGAAAAGCTGAAGCGCGTTAAAAAGTATGAACCAACTGCTCCGCTCGTCATCGGGGTTGTGCATGCTGGGAGCATTTTGTGTAATGAAAATGAAGCATGGCCTAACTATATGATTTTGTAGGGATAAGCTTTCTTTGGCTATGTTATTTTGATAGGACATGATTATTTGTTAGTATGCTTTGAAGCATTATTATTTTTATGTTTTATAAGCTTTTATCTTGAATCATTTAGATCTGAACATTCATGCCACAATAAATAAAATTACATTGAGAATTATGCTAGGTAGCATTCCACATCAAAAATTCTATTTTTATCATTTGCCTACTCGAGGACGAGCAGGAATTAAGCTTGGGGATGCTTGATACATCTCCAACGTATCTATAATTTTTGATTGTTCCATGCTATTATATTACTTGTTTTGGATGTTTATGGGCTTTATTTTACACATTATTATCATTTTTGGGACTAACCTACTAACCGGAGGCCCAGCCCGTATTGCTGTTTTTTTGCCTATTTCAGTATTTCGAAGAAAAGGAATATCAAACGGAGTCCAAACGGAATGAAACCTTCGAGAGCGTGATTTTCGGAACGAACATGATCCAGAGGACTTGGAGTGCAAGTCAAGAAGCAGCCGAGGCGGCCACGAGAGGGTAGGGAACGCCCCCCTATAGGGCGCCCCCCTGTCTCGTGGGCCCCTCGGGCGGCCACCGACGTACTTCTTCCTCCTATATAAGCCTACATACCCCGAAAACATCCGAGGAGCAACCAAAGAAATATTTCCGCCACCGTAACCTTCTGTATCCGCGAGATCCCATCTTGGAGTCGTCGTTGGTGTTCTGCCGGAGGGGGAATCCACCATGGAGGGCTTCTACATCAACACCATAGCCCTTCCGATGAGTTGTGAGTAGTTTACCTCAGACCTTTGGGTCCATAGTTATTAGCTAGATGGCTTCTTCTCTCTTTTTGTATCTCAATACAATGTTCTCCCCCTCTCTTGTGGAGATCTATTCGATGTAATCTCTTTTTGCGGTGTGTTTGTCGAGATCCGATGAATTGTGGGTTTATGATCAAGTTTATCTATGAATAATATTTGAATCTTCTCTGAATTCTTTTATGTATGATTGATTTATCTTTGCAAGTCTCTTCGAATTATCGGTTTGGTTTGGCCTACTAGATTGATCTTTCTTGCCATGGGAGAAGTGCTTAGCTTTGGGTTTAATCTTGCGGTGTTCTTACCCAGTGACAGAAAGGGTTGCAAGACACGTATTGTATTGTTGCCATCGAGGATAAAAAGATGGGGTTTATATCATATTGCTTGAGTTTATCCCTCTACATCATGTCATCTTGCTTAATGTGTTACTCTGTTCTTATGAACTTAATACTCTAGATGCATGCTGGATAGCGGTCGATGTGTGGAGTAATAGTAGTAGATGCAGGCAGGAGTCGGTCTACTTGTCACGGACGTGATGCCTATATACATGATCATGCCTGCATAATCTCATAATTATTCGCTTTTCTATCAATTGCTTGACAGTAATTTGTTCACCCACAGTAATACTTATGCTATCTTGAGAGAAGCCACTAGTGAAACCTATGGCCCCCGGGTCTATCTCTTATCATATTTGCTTCCAATGTACTTCTATTTGCATATTTACTTTTCGCATCTATATTATAAAATACCAAAAATATATTTATCTTATCATATTATCTCTATCAGATCTCACTTTCGCAAGTGGTCGTGAAGGGATTGACAACCCTTTTATTGCGTTGGTTGCGAGTTCTTTGTTTGTTTGTGTAGGTGCGTGGGACTTGTTGAGGAGCCTCCTACTGGATTGATACCTTGGTTCTCAAAAACTGAGGGAAATACTTACGCTACTGTGCTGAATCACCCTTTCCTCTTCAAGGAAAACCAACGCAAGATCAAGACGTAGCATCATACAACTTCATGATCCGTGCCGATCAAGCACCGAACGCATGGCACCTCTGCATTCAGCACCACGTTCAGCTCAATGACGTCTTCGCCTTCTCGATCTAGCAAGAGAGGCGAAGTAGTAGATGAGTTCCGGTAGCATGACGATGTGGTGACGGTGGTGGTGAAAACTATTTACGCGGGGATTCGCCAAGCACAACGGATTTAGACGAAGGAGGAACTAGAGGGAGAGGGGGCGCCGCACACGGCTTGGGGATTCGTGGTATGTGGTGTCCCCTCGCCTCCTCTCATATATATAGGTGGAGGGGGAGGGGAGGCAGCCCTAGGTGCCCCCAAAGGGGGTCGGCGGTCGCCTTGGGCACCTGCCTAGCACACCCCCCTTTCCTTCCTGGGGGAGGGAGGAGAAGGTAAGAGGGGGGTCGGCGGCTACCCTGCCTTAGGTGCCCCCTTCCTTCCCAAGGGTAGGCGGCCATGAGGTGAGGCTCCCTTGCCCCTTTTGGGCTGGTGTGCTCCCCTTGTTGGCCCGTTTGGCCCAAATAGCTCCCCGTAGGTCTTCCGGAACCCCTTCCACCACTCCGATGGTGATCCGCATGCATTCCGAAACCTTTCCGAAACCCGAATACCTTCATCCTATATATCAATCTTTACCTACGAACCATTCCGGAGCTCCTTGTCATGTCTGTGTTCACATCCAGGACTCTGAACAACATTCGGCCACCAACATACATAACTCATATAATAGTATATTGTCAATGAAGGTTGAGCGTGCGGACCCTACGGATTCGAGAATGATGTAGACACGACCGAGGCGCTCTCCGGTCAATAACCAATAGAGGGACCAAGATGCCCATGTTGGTTCCTACATATTCTACAAAGATCTTTATCGGTCAAACTTTTATGACAACATATGTAGTTCTCGTTGTCCGTCGGTATGTTACTTGCCCGAGATTCGATCGTCTGTATCTCATACCTAGTTCAATCTCATTATTGGCAAGTCTCTTTACTCGTTCCGTAATACATCATCTTGCAACTAACTCCTTAGTCACTTTGCTTGCAAGCTTCTTGTGATGCTATATTACCGAGAGGGCCCAGAGATACCTCTTAGTCATATGAAGTGACAAATCCCAATCTCGATTCACGCCAACTCAATAGACACCTTCGAAGATACCTGTAGATCACCTTTATGATCACTTAGTTACGAACTAACGTTTAGTACACACAAGGGATTCCTCCGGAGTCCAGGAGTTGCATGATCTCATGGTCGAAGGAACATGTATTTGACATTAAGAAAGCAGTAGCAATAAACTGAATGATCATATGCTAAGCTAACGGATGGGTCTTGTCCATCACATCATTCTCCTAATGATGTGATCCCGTTATCAAATGACAACTCGTGTCTATGGTCAGGAAACCTTAGCCATATTTTGATCAACGAGCTAGTCTAGTTGAGGCTTACTAGGGACTTGGTGTTTGCTTATGTATTCACACATGTATTTAAGTTTTCAAACAATACAATTATAGCACGAATAATAAACCTTTATCATGATTAAGGAAATATAATAATAACCACATTATTATTGTCTGTAGGGCATATTTGCAACAGTCACACCGCGAGCCACGGCTCGGTATCCCCGAAGATTGTCTCTACCATTGCATGGTGGTGGTCTGATATAGGGGAAGATGCCTTAAAAATTTACCAAGGCTCCTCATGGTGATGGTAGTTGGGGGCAGAATGGTAAGTCTAGGTTCATGAGTCTATGAATACTAGTCAAAAGTGGGGGTGTACGCGAACCAACCTGTGGTTGAATGGTTAGAGGGACAGTGGTATCCCCAGCCCACCAGGGTTCAAGTCTTGGTGCTCGCATTATTCCTGGATATATTTCAGGATTTCCAGCGATGCGCTTTCAGTGGGAGGAGATGTTCCTGTCGACGACGAGGCGCCTATGGTGACTTCGTAATCTCAAGATGATATGTCGGCTCAGTCTCTCAAAGGTGCTCATAGGGGTACGGTGTGCGTGTGTACCTTCATAGGGATGAGTGTATGTGCGTATGTATGAGCGCTTGCGTCTGTATTGTGTTCAAAAACGAAAGTGGGGGTGTACATAGTCCATGGTGCACCACTTCCCTTCATACATGCACGAATGAGCCTTTGGCTGATTTTGAGTAGCGATTAGTACCCTACTTGAAAGGATCGGTATGGTCGAGTAGAGGGGGTGAATGTATGACTAACAAATTTTTAATCTCTTTTTCCAACTTTAAGGGATACAATAAGAATATAGGTTATCTAGATATGCAACTAGATGGGCAACCTATATGGCAAGCTCACAAATAACAACAAGCTAGATAAAATACATAATAATATTAGCTTGCACAAAGTAAGTGAAGGTAAGAATAAACCACAAGTGAAGACGATGATGTTGTTCCCGGAGATCCCTTCTTTGGGGGTGATACGTCTCCATTGGAGAGGTGTGACGGCACGATACTCAACAAGCATCACAATGGCTCGCCTTATTCTTCTTGTGCCCTCGCATAATGCAAGGTGTCACAATCCACTACATGGTGCCCTTGGTGGCGGCGATCGGACCTTCACAAACAAGGTTGGGGCTACATCAACAACTTAATTGGAGTCTCCCAATACCACCACGAAGCTTCACCGCATTGATTTGAGCAGGTGTCCTCTTCCGTCAAGGGTGCCCAAAGATCCACAAGGGAAAGCAAGGGGGAATCAAATTTTCTTTGGTGGAGTGGTAGATATAGGTCTTCTCTCCCAAATCCTAGAAGATCAACAAGTTTGAGTGGCTAGGGAGAGATATATAAGAGTTTTAAGCTTTGGGCAACAATGTAGGAGAGATAGACAAGAGGTAGTTCAACTTGGGGAAGAAGACCCCCTTTATATGGCTTCCCTCCAAATCCAAACGTTACACAAGTTTTTCACTGAGTGCACCGCTTGGGAGAGCGGCACTATTGCGGTCCTATATGGACTGCATAGCAAGATCTCAAGCGGTACTCGTGACAGTAGGCTATCAAGAAATAGTTGGCATTGTCGTACCAGTGCCTCCCTAGTACCAGGGACAAGTAAGGGGAGATTGAGCCCCCTTAGAACTTGCATCGGCACTATGTCCGATTGTTCCACTCCAACAAGGGAGCAGTACTTCTGGAGTAAACAACGGTAGTGCGGCTCTAGCACCACATCCAAGATAGAGGGGAAAGATGTAGTAGGTCTGATACTTTGTTTGGTAGTACCACTTAGCTAGAGAAGCAGTAATACCGGCCATGAGTGCGGTACTACCGGCCTGACTATTAGGTAGCAGTAGTACTACTCCCTCAGGCGCTACCAACCCCGGTACTAGTGGGTAGGAAAAATCCATAAGTAACAGAAGTAGACAAAGAACTACTCGAATGTTGGGAAGGTTAGGGCATATCCAACACGGACCTGCAAATTTGCTTCGGCATCCATCCGCGGAAGGGGGGTGGGCAGTCCACGGACATGGATGCTGGAGCTGGCCATCCAACGTTGCCCGTATATATTTTAAGTTGGGTTTCGACTTAGCGGACAAAATTCATGCAAACCGGCTGATATTCATCAAAGTTCGGAAAGAAAATAGCAAAAATCATCCATACATAGCATGCAAATAAGTCTAGTACAACAATGTCTCAAGTTTGATGTCCAACAAGTTTTTCAACGCATCATATCATCCCATATAGACTGCCCCTTTATCTTCATCGAAAAATGTGTATACGTAAATGGTTGTCCCTCTGTCCTATGATACATCACGACAGTGCGTACGGGATACACAATGTTAGAGCAACATTTAGCGAATGAATGATTCAATCAACAAGTTTAGGAAGCAGAAGCAAAACTTACAGTCTCCTCTGCCACGTGCAATGGTCACCTTGCCTCCAGCTGAGCAACACGTGACAAAACTTGGTGACAATGGTCTGGATGACATACCATCAATATGTATAACGACCTCACATTACGATCATGGATCATGTGCATGTCGTAGGGCGCAATGTGCTTTACTACATGAAATGATTCATGCACTTGCTACCATAAGGTCCCCCCTCTGCTCCTGCCTATGAAATCCGTGGATACAACCAACCACGCATCGGACAACAACTCGTCCTCCTTGGTCGAGTGCCCCGCCACCCTTCTTACTCTGAAGAAACGACATGGCATCTGAAGATAAGCTCAACGACATTTGACTGAACACCTGTCGGGCGTGGTGGCCTCCATGAAGGTCGTCGAAAGGGTGGCAGAGTGTACCTGGGTACAAACAGATCCAGGGTGGACAGCGCCGCTGTAAAAGGCGAGCGGGTGTGTCGGTGCTGGTTGCAAACATTCGGCAATGCCTGTGTGGCGGTCGGAGAGATACATCAGCGACGACGGAGGAGGAGGTTACGGATGCAAAGCAAGGGGGAGAAGTAGCAGAGTGGAAGAAAATGGGGTCGAGAGGGCTGATTTAGTGGGCCTGGGTGTCGAAGTCCAACTAGGGATGGCAATGGGTACCCATGTACCCTGCGGGTAAAAACCCTATTAGGGTGACAGTATTGGACAAAAAGTTACACATGGGTACGTAAATAGAAAAATCTCAAACCCATCGGGTAGAGCGGGTATGGGTATGTGACCATATAACCCATACCCGCATACCATGTACCCTTATAAAATCTAACAAATGCAAAAACATTACCTCTACCCTTTGTCATGAGTTTGTGAACTTAAAAAATGTATGACTGTTTACTACTGTTTATGACTATGTGTTGATGTTTTGATGCAGTGGCGGAGCCAAGGA
>NC_057798.1:156167732-156251549 GCF_018294505.1 Triticum aestivum | reverse complement strand
CTAATCTCAGCGAGTATACACGTAAAAAAGGATTAAAAAAGCCCATAATAAAAGCCTACTAACGTCAGATTAGCAAAGAAGCCCCGACTTAACTCCTGGAGCAGCTTTCGCTCGTGCATGATTAGGTCTACGTGTGTTTAGATTAGGCGCCGTTGCCGCCGTCGCGTGCCCATCTGCATCTGATCTCTCCGCTCCGCCGCTGATGATATGATTCGTCTAGCAAGTCAGCGACACAACCTACTTGATAGCTTCAGCCTTCAGATAACGAACTAGCAGGTTAACACTATACTTATCTCTTAATTTTTATCTCGTATCAGTGTTGAAATTATACATCAGATTTTTTTTTTGTGATTTGAGATGCTATCAAGAATTAATATCTTGTATGTTGAAATTATACATAAGATTTTTTGCTTTGTCTTCTGATTTGAGATGCTATAAAAAATTCATATCTTGTATGTGTCCTACAAATTATCGTGATGCAAATTATCTTGTATGAGTTCCTATTTGTGATATAAAAATTTCCTATGTCGATTGTATACAATAAAGCTAATTTCTGAAATTGAAATTCCTCAACTATGAATAGAAAAAGTGTTGCCAAACACCATTAAGATTAATTCTTTTTAAGTTGGTTACTTATAAACCTAAAATTCGTCAACTATGAAGAGAAAAAACAATGCCAAACACCATTAAAATTAATTCGTCTTATAAGCCGGTTTCTTCGAATTCTCGACATATTGAAATTGTTAATGAGACTCATGTGCAAGTTCTCAGCATTGTTCTTTATAATTATCCTTTGCACCGGAATTTTTTTTCGTCTACTTGGCTTGGCCCCCCCTATACCCAAATCCTGGCTCCGCCCCTGTTTTGATGTATTGTTGTTTACAAGAAAGAGTTGATGTTTATAAAATGTGGCGTGTTTATGATGTGATGTTGTTTATAAGTACGTATTGATGTTATTATGTGTTTGCTTATATATTATGATTGTATCTTGTTGTTTATGATTATGTGTCGCTCAAATTGATGTTACGCAAACATGAGTATTTTTACCCACGGGTACTCATTTACCCTGTCGCATGACAGGTATGAGAAAAATTTGTACCTACTAGCAGGTATGAGTATGAGTGATGGGTAAGATTAAATGGGACGTGTAAGGGTACGGGGTGGCTCCACCCGCACCCAAATCCTATGGGTGCCATCCCTAAGTCCAACGTGGGTGTTGTTCGGACTCCTACAACCCCCCCACCCCCCCCTTGTCTCCACTATTTGGGAAAAGGTGTGTCCGGATCGCTGAGCGAACCAATACAGGCTCGTGTTGGATGGCTTCCGTGGTCCGGACGTATGCGGGCGATTTGCGGGTCGATGATGGAGATGCCCTTATGTGGGTCTAATTTGGTTTTATATACGTGTTCGATTCCACCCATACCTTCCAACGCAAATCCCCTCTTAATAGTATGGTTTTCCTATGACTCGAGAGAAAATAAATCATTTGAACGCCGTCTTTGACCTTTTTTTGTTTTTTCTTCCGGTTTTGGTTTCTTTTCCTTTTTTCTATTTTATCTATGATTTTCCCCATCTCTCCTTTTTCCTTTATCTTTATTCTTCTGTTTTTTCTTTTCTATATTTTATCCTTTTTATTTTATTTTTTTCCACAATCTTTCAAATTTGTAAACATGTTTTCCGAAATCGTGAACAATTTTATAAATCATGAACATTTTTTAAACTCATGAATGTTTTTTGAACTCGTGAATATTTTTTGAAATCATGAACAATTATCAGAGTCACGAACATTGTTTTACACATTCGTGAACATTTTTTGGATTGATGAATTTTTTTCACAAATCTAAAACATATTTGAAAAAAGTGAACATATTTTTGAAAACGTGAATTTTATTTGAATCGGCTAACATTTTTGGAATCAACGAACATTTTTTCGAAATTAGGGGAACAATTTATGCAATTCATGAACCTTTTTCTTATTTTAACGAACATTTATTTTGAAATGGATAGACATTTTTCCAATACATGATTTTTTTATCAGCAAACTTTTTTGAATCAATGAACATTTTTTTAATTTATGAACTTTTTTGAATTTTTTGATCATTTTACAAGTTCATGAACAAGTTTTGAATTTTCAAACATTGTTTCAAGTTTGTAACTTTTTCCAATACATGTACATTTTTTCAAAATCATGAACAATTTTTCATTTCCCAAACTTTTTCTCAAATGTGCGATTTTATAAAAATATGCGAACATTTTTTGTGAAATCATGAACATTTATTGAATCAGCGGACATTTTTTGATTCCTTGGATTTTTTTTTTCAAATACACATTTTTAAAACTTTTAGCAATTTCTAATCCCATTTTTTCCAGAATAGGAAAGAATACAGACAAAAAAGGTGAAAACCCTCAAAATTAAAAAATAGAGGGCCCCGCAAATGGGCCAGCCCAAATGGGCGCGCTGGGGGAGTGAGGGGTGCGTGTTGCGGCTCCTCCCAGCGCACACCGCACCTAATATGAGCTCCCGTTTAGGACCTACCCATCTCGTTGTTGGAAATGTTTGGTCTGGTTTTTCCTTTATGTCCTTTTTTCTATTTTCTCTATCGGTTTTATAGGATTTCTTACCGTTTTCTCTATTTTACTTTTTAAAATTACACGTTGACATTTCTTAATACACAACGACCTTTTTATGAAAAACAAGGATGATTTTTTAAACACACAGTGAACATTTTTATAAATGTACTCCTACTACTAAAGGGATAAATGCTTCTTCCCCTCTGTAATCGAATTACCCTCGAAGTTGGCAAGAATTATCCACCAATACCACCCATACGTGGCAAAAAGGATTCATTTTGTTCCTTCAAGTCGTTGGTGGTTGCGTTAGGTTCATGTATATAGGTATCTCCTCACACATGACAAGTGCACAAGCACGCGTCTGGCTGGAGACTTACTCTTCCACCTCGGAGACCCGAGTTTGATCCCACCTTCTCCCCTTTCTTCTACCTTTTCTCCCTGATTTCAAGATAGAGCTGCCTCGTCCAATTGCCATCTTAGTAGATGGGCTGGACAATGTTCCAATTTGGGCTCATCTACTTTATTTTTAACCTTTCTCTTTTTTAGCAGATTCAAGTAGTTTTCAAAATATTCATATCTTTCAAATCCTAACCCTAAATTTAGAATGTTATATATGGAAAACGCTCAGAAAAATGTGTAAATTCCAAATATGATATTATCTTGCATTTAATCATTTCTAAAATTACATTTATGTTGCATCCTTCATTAATACTTTTCTTTATATGAAAACGTCTATTCATTATGCATGTCCTTATTGATTGATTGTTTTCGGTGGAGATATCTAATATGTGTGCAACCAAATTAAGTCTTAGTTTGGATTACTGTTGCAAACACATATATCAATAACACAAAAATAATGCTCGTATGCACTTGCTGATTTGTTGGGTATCACCGATGAGGAACGCAACAAAGACATGAATTGATAGCGGCAACTAGGTAGATATTTGTGTTGTCTAATAAACTGGACACAACTTCAGTATACTTACAAAATCATCCCACCTTTATGGTTGTGCACAACAACACTTATCATGTTACTTATCGTATGACATCATGAAAGATTTTAAGTGATTTGTTGGTGTCGTTGAGGGTGTGTACGAGGGATGATTTTTTTTCCCGTTACAACACACAGACATGTTTGCTAGTATATATATTGACATTTTTAAAGATACAAGATGAATATTATTTTTATTATATGGTTAATATTTTTTTAATACAAGATGAGTATTTTTTAACACATGCTAACTACATACACGTTGAACATTTCTACAGAATAGTAAAAAAAAAATGCTTCCTAAATATATATATTTAAGCGTTTGTCAAAATATACTCCCTCCATTCCTAAATATAAGTCTTTTTTAAGATTTCACTATAGAGACTACATTCAGATGTATATAGACGCATTTTAGAGTATATGTTCACTCATTTTGCTCCGTATGTAGTCTATAGTGAAATCTATTAAAAGACTTATATTTAAAAACAGAGGGAGTATATAAAAAGAGGGAAACAAGAAGTCAAAAGGGTAAAAATAAGGGCTATGATTTTATTAAGAAAACAAAACCAGGATGCGGTTTTTGGCTCTGGGAGCATACGCTCCCTAATAAACAGTAAAATCAAAATAAATAGTAAATAAAATTTAAAAATTCTGTTTTTTAGATGTTCATATTAGTGTAGCAAGTGTACTTGACAATTTCCATGCCATATGGGATAGCAGTGCTTCGGTGATGAAAAAAACAAAATTAAATGTACCATTTCCTGTTCAACTTTTTTTTTTGCACAGGTCAGAATAGGTAAGTTTTTCCCTGAAAATTTGCATGTACCATTTGGGTGTGACAATGCACACATCTAAATTTTTTTTCAATTTTGTTGACATTTGTACAATCCATTTTCGGCACGCAGGAGCATGTGCTCCCTAGAGCCAAAATGGATTTCCAAACAAAACCACACATATGTGACTTTGTAGCGGCATGACCCAAAAACTGACACTAACTACGGGACATAAAAAAACAATAGTGAGGCAGCTAAGCACTTATGGTAAGCATTCCAAATAATTTAAAGAAAAAAAAACGATAGTGAGGCAGCTAAGCACTTCATCATAATGGAAGCCATGAGCACCTAGAAAGGCCTTGACTCAAGATGTGGGCCATGGAATGCAACCTTTTTTAAGAATTTTCTACCTAACAAGAAAATACAACAAAAGAAATTAGCACAAAACAATGAAACCCTAACAAGAAGGAAAATAATGCATAAGGTGGGAAAAAAAGGCATACATCAAGAACTTCACCAAAATCTTCACCATCTATGCCAATTTCACTTGGGCGATAAACGAAAAATGGGGACCAAAATAGACAGACAACCATTCAGATGGCGTAACTGATTCACGACGAAACTACAACATGAGTGTAGAACAACTGATACTACAGCCTCCTCGAGTGTATCAACATCTGCCAGCCCCAATGATAAAAGAAATGTGCATTCCAGAATATAAACACAAAGTTACATCGTGCATTGTTTGAAAAAACAAAATTAAAAGTTCTCCCAAGAAGAGCAAGGATGCAGGCCTTTTTGCTGTCTACTGAGTGAGCGAAGGATGCACGACCTTGACATGATTAAACTAAGTGAAACTGGCCAATGAACTGAATAAAATGAGCAAGATGTAGAAATAAGGGGCACTAATTTAACCGAGATACTGAGGACCATAGAATTGCACAAAAGACTGTCTTTTTAAATAAATCAGAACTAAGGAATTATAACTTACAAAAGAAGAAATGACGGAATTACACTGAAAAATGAAGCAAAAATGACTGAGACAAAGGACTGAAAGATTTATTACAAAAATGACAGACCAAACATGAAAGAAAAATAATGGACTTGACAATACTTGCAGTTTAGGTAGGTCATAGACAATGATAGGTGAAGGTTTGAAAACTGCAACAGAGGTAAACTATCCAGAATGATACACTGAAAAGTGATGCATACACAAGTACTGAAGAACAAAAGACTAAATAACTGATCTCAAAATTGAAAGTGAAGACTGCGGAATGAATACATAAGATACTTAAATTGCTGAACAAAATGATAATATTCACGACAATTTAACTATGTCATAACACAATGCAAAAATGTACTCTATTATAGCTAAACTGATGCCTCAACAGTACTCCATTTTTCATGACTCATGATTGCAATCAGCAATTCAGGCGTTTAGTTTGATCACCAACGGAGAGGGAAGTCCCAAAATAGGTGAGTTTCACCTGAACTTTGGTCATTCCTTGTGCAGAAGAACCGGTGCTGGAGCATGGAACTGGTCTGCTGATTTTCGAAGTTGCAGCTCCCCGTCTATCAACAGGCAATCCTGATGCAAGTGATTCGACAATGTAAATGGGCATCCGTACAACAAACAAGAAAACTGGAAAAATATTACTCCGATCCAGATAAGCTGTACTAGAGCTGCGACAATTAATTTGGATCGGAGGGAGTATTAAACTCAATTAGAATGTTAAATAGAAGTAAGATTCTGCTGACATGTTAGAAATCTGCACTGGTAACTTCAAATGCAAACAAGCTTATAATAGCTTAGACATTTTGGCTCTCGCTATACAGGCTTAGAGTAGGCTGAGACAAAATATCACGGAAATCACTAATCAGTGTACACACATGTTCAGCGATTGAGCCTAACTAAGCCTACCTGCAAAATTCACTATCCCCCATGCTAGCAGAACACACGTACACTGAAACTTGACACTGAACAAACAAATTTGCAGACAAACACCATCGCTTCTGACAAAAGAACACATAGCCGCCACAGCGCCCTTCGACTGAATCGTTGAGCAATAACTCATTTTCCATCACTGATAAAAGGCTCTCTCATGTAAAAACAAAGACAAATCACACGCAGGACACATGAACTGGACCAAAATTGCATAAAATGAAGTCTCTAGAATCCTTGCACGGGGAAGCGAGGGTATCAACCATCTAGTGCAAGGAGTAGATCGAATGGATGGAATCGAGGGAACGCCTCCTTGCAAGTCAGGGGGGAAGTGCAAGGGTGGTGGTGGATGCAATTGTGGCACTCCGGCACGACGACCCACAGGCAGCGCCGTACGCATATACAGGGAAAGGGAGGCGTGGAGGGATAAACGGACCAACGGCGACTGCTGCTTCCGCTAACTCTCTCAGGGCACACACGACGGGGTATCCCATACTGGCTTCTCCGCCATGCCCCTTGCCTCCATCTTCTGCCCCCCTCCCTCTCTCTCTCTCTCACTCTCCTGATGACTATGACAGACAACAATGGCTCGCAGCAGACAACCCCCAAAAAAGGGTCATGACCCGCAAGACCATGTTCCAGAAACCCACAACGAAACCCGGTAACCTGACAAACACAGCCACAACGCGCTGAGATTCACGCTCCAAATCCAACGGCCACAGATTTTATCTGAACACGAAATAAAAAACAATCAACTGAAAATTAGCAAAAATGTAATACTAGAATACAACGACATAAGCAACTATCACAGGTTTAGAACTGAGCAAAAAAAAGAAAGAAGGAAATGGTATCACAAGGCAACAGCTGTAAAAAAATCAAAGGTCAATCTGCTGCACTAATCCATTCTGGAAGACTAAAACAATGGCACCACATGTAACAATACCAACATGCTTGACCTGACACCACTATGATTGCTAAAAACTATGTCCTCATATACAAAAACTACAACAGAATCTAAAGGTGCAGAATGAAACGTGTCAGTTGTGGTCTCTGCATCAAGCAATAGATGGCAGAAAACCACTAATGCAGTGAAAAGAAGACAAAAATAAGTTTGAGTACCTCAACAAAGTTCTGTGAGAAGATTAATCTGAGCTTAATTCTGGGCTTCAAACTCCTGCTTGCTCATGAATATTGCAACTGGCTCACCAGGGGAAGGCGGATTCTTGTCCAACACAGAAGCATGCTTTCCAGCTTTGGCACGTGCAGCTCCATCAAATACCGGCAGGACCTCAACATGCTCAAGACCCAACTGCCTTCTGATCAGCTCCAGGTTCTCTTCAAGCACATTCATTTCACCAAAAGGAAGCTTCAAATTTAGAGCCTGGGGACCAACGTTCCGTGCTTCATCTTTCTTGAACCTGATGAAAGGCATGCAGAGCTTCTGGACTTGTTTGAAGTTTGTTTCACGATCGATGAAGCAGTTCCTCAATGCTTCGTTAATCTCCTCGTCAGGGGCAAAGGAGCGTGCTTGGCTATCAAAATTTGACTGAAGCACCCTTAAACATTGCTCTTTCCATCCATCATAGTGCTCGTTGACGAATATCAGACCAACAGTGAGCTTGTTTTCTGCTGAGGGAGGAGGTGCAGCTCCCTTCTTGGGTTTCTTGGAACCAGACTCTTGCTTCTGAAGCAACTTCCTCATTAAAACAATGGAGTCCTGTAAATATTTGTTCGCACTTCTTAGTGTAGGATCCGGGGTGCCTGCAACTGGCCAGCCAGCTTTTATTGCAAAACCTTCCTTCTTCAGGATCTTTTGCCACACATGCTCAGCATAGTGGGGACAGATCGGGGTGATAAGCCTGGTCTGGACTTCCATAAACCGCCCCAACAACTCACGGTTCATGCCCGCCGCTCCACAAGAGAGTCTGTACTCATCTCTAGCCAATTGCAGGTCATAGAAACCAGACTTCAGGGCATCTCTGAACATGAAGGCGTTGTAGCTCTTCTCAGTTTCTTTTACAGCAATGTTGATCTCATTAGCAAACACATGGTCAGCATATGTAGAAGGAGGACCGCCTCTCAGAGAAGATTCAGCAGCTATAACTTCTTCCATCCAAGCGATTTCCTTTGTAAGCCTCAAAATAGCAGCATTTGCAGTTTCAAAAACAAAGTTTGCATCGTCCATACCATCGCCAGCATCAGCAAGGGCAAACCTAGTGGCATCTGAAGAGAAATCCTCAATAGCCTCCCGAAGAGTTAGGAAGTTCCCTGTGGACTTGGACATCTTCTCAGAGTTAAGCATAAGATGCCCATTGCAACGAAAACCACGAGGCCAATGATGCTCTGGAAGAAGTGCTGTATGATTGTAGATGCTGAATGTCAGATGGTTCTGGATAAGGTCCTTGCCAGATACCCGAATATCAAAGGGGTACCAATACTTAAACTCTTGCTTCATTTTGCTCAAGAGGGCAGGAGAGATGTTGCTATTGGGTGCCGGACCATCAGAGAACACATATTCCCATACTTCATCTGTCATTTCTTCAGGCTTGATAGAAGATATTCCTTGTCCATACATGTTACCATTTTGTAGATGATGGGCAATGGTGTAATAAGCCATGTACAGGGTTGAATCTGAGAGAGATTCTACCAGGAACTGCTCATCCCATGGAATGCGAGTACCTAGGCCAAAAGAGCGTGAACATGCCCACTGGTTCAGCCAGCCCAACGTGTGTTCAAATCCATTACGGGTTTCAGCTGAGAATGTATTCATATTTTCCAAACATTTGACTGCCCTCTGCTTCCATTCAGCTTCTCCATAAGTTATATACCACTGATCTGTAAGAGCAACGACGCACTCATCACCGGACCTTGACATAACTTTCTTCTCAGGCTCACTATACAACACAGCAGAGCCTTCTCCAAGAAGCTTGTTCTTTATCAGTGGCTTCGCTTCTTGAACCTTTCTACCATTAAACTCCCCTGCAATCATCACTCCGTCTGTAAATCCTTTAAGGTATGTCATCCTTTTTGCTTCAGCAAGCTTCTCCTTGTCATTCTGGCTCTTAATCTTAAGATCAAGGCACACCTTCTCAGCTGACTTATCCCCAAACTCAGGTATGTTGATTATTGGTATGATATTAAATGGAAGAACCCACTCATCTTGGACCCCATACTTCTGTCTCAAAGCAGGCTTTGTGATTAAATCTTGCAGTGCCATGTAATCATCTGGCGAATCACTTGGCACACTAGTCACAATGCCAGTACCTTTATCTGTCAAGATAGTGAGCATGGGAAGTGCATATATGATATCATTGAATGAAAGAGGAGACTTCAATGGCAACCCAATCAAATCATTGCCAGTAAGCTCAGCTAAGCAGGTAGGCTTTTCCGGGACCCTGGATAGATGCTGATACGCAAGATTAAGCGCTGACCTTGCTGTCACGATGAAGACATCAGTTTCATTGATCTCAAAAGCCCCATAATTTCCATCAGGCAAGACCCAACAGTTTGTTTGCCCATACATTGTCTCAGGTCTTAATGTAGCAGCTGCCAGATAAACATTCTTTCCTTCCAAGGCCTTCAACTTGGGAGGAAAAGGTGGGATCACCATCATTTTAATCAACACATATTCTTGTGGCTGCACACCTTCACCTGATGCCCTATCATGATCAGCACAAGGTTGGCCATCCAATGGAGAGTAGATCGTGTACCTCATATCCTTAACAACTTTGCCCATTTTCTTCAGCTTTCTCATCTGCCAGCGAACAAAAGCATCATAGAAAGGATTCATATCAGTGGTTATGAATGAGCGCCTCCAATCACAACCCAGACCAAAAGCCTTAAGATCTTCCTTTGCCAGCGGAGGGAAGTAGGTTAACCAGTGAGACGGATCCTGAAATTTGGCAATTTCTTCATTCGACAGACCAAAGCCCCTCATGATCTCCCACTGGAACTTCTGCATGCCAGTCTTTGCAGCAGCCTTAGATTTCTTACTCTTAAATTTATCCGGGGCAACAGCAGCAGCCTGGTCAGCCTGGCTATCATCTGCCACTTCAGCACTTGAATCATCCTCTGCAGCAGGAAACACTGGAGGATTTCCATACTGTTGAATCTCCCTAGCAAGCTTATCAGCTGAGGCCTTGATGGGCATCCCAGTACAATGAAAACCAAACGGCAAAAGGACATTTGAGCCGCGGAGTCTGTGGTATGCAGCACCGAACTCAAGCTTGGACAATGAGAAGGCGTGACCCAAATGTAGCAATCCATTCATGTAAGGGTATGGAAAATTGCCAAAGAATTTTTCACCAGGGCCAGGAAGTCCATTGCCAGGTTCAGCCTCAAAAACCTTGCTCTCCTCCCAACATGTTTGAGCTTCTGATTGGATCTTGAGCAAAAGGTCTCTACGTGCATGACTCTTGGCTCCATCAGTATTTGATGACATTTTCCTGCGATCAACAGAAAAAAAAATGTGTCAAAAGGGCAAACATCTGGATTTAATCTAACTCAATTCAGGAATATATGCATATATCTTAGATACATTGATGATGCATTTTTTTGAATGAATTGTAGTAGTGCAATATCCTTGAATATCTCGCTTCAAACATTCCTGACAAACTCATGGATATGAAAGCCATGCAATGAAGCTAATTATGTAACAGAATCATAATAAATCATAAGCAAACATCATCAAGACATCAAACAAAATTAGCCTTCTACTACAAGCTAATTATAGAGGTCAAGTAAGCTGGTGTTTTGTTGCATAGTTGTCTAACAATGTAATGTTTCTTCTGACACCAATGCTTGTGTGGGTTGGTATATTTGATGCAACAAACGGCACAAGAAAAGGAAGATATATGCTAATGAAGATGGCTGGAGGGAACTGCAAGGAAAATAACCTTTCCTATTAAGTATCTTGAGCTCAAACTGATTCACGTGGATGAAAGTTAACATATGATACACTGACAGGTTTGTGGGTTAGTTTAATTAACTTGCTTCTGTGCATTTGGTACAGTCCTTTGTCATCTTGGACAATGCTTGCTAACTGAATTCACTTTCCGCAGATAACATTTCTGGAGACAATATGTAAAGACCGAAACATGTTCCACGGAACGTAAGCCTACAAATTGAGCAAAGTCCTGACCAGCTAGAAACCGAAAGTCCCTCAAAATTTTCCCTGTGGTACTAGAAAGATAGCATTCATGACCTTGCTTTTGTGTAAAAAAATTGTAGGCCAGGTTATGAAGCTGGATTGCAGGAGTTGCAGGCCCGGGAACAGAAGCTATGCATCACTTGGGCCAACTACGACCCCACGAGCTAGAAGAAAGCCGGCAGATTACAAAACATAAGAATCAGCATCGATCTGCCTGCCCCAGAGCTACGAATCTGTAGCCGCGGCGGCGCCGTTCTACTGTCGTAGTAGCAATCAATCGCGCGGGTGGACGGGGGACGCGATAGGATGAGTACCTGAGGACGGCGCGCGAGGCAGGGAGCCGCACCAGCCTCAGGGCGGGGAGCGAACCGGGAGCCAGCAGAAAGCGACGGCGACGGCGACGGGGGAGGCTGCGGATGGAGGGGGCTAGGGTTTATCCTGGCACACGGTCACGTGGGCCTTGATTGGCGACTTGGCTGGAACGGGCCGCCCAAGGAACTTGATTCTTTTTTCCTTTTTTCTTTTATTTTTTGCATCGACGAACTTGATTTCACGACGTTGGTTTTTTTTTTTAGAAATTCTTCATTCAAATTACGAATCAGTACAAAGTTGACTCTTACAAGCACACTGAAACGCGAACACAAAGGACCATGAACAACTAAAGTACCCTAAGACAATCATAACACAAAAAGATCTCCGGAGCCCTGTGTCATCATCCCTGAATCTTGAGAGAAGACCCCTGCAGCAGAAGGATCTGCAACCAGTCGCAAACAGGTCATCATCTTTGACCACGGTACAATTGCCGTCACGCTACTTCCTCCTTTCTTGACACCATCGCTGAGAGGGCATGGACATCAATCCAACACACCTACAACAGCCGTCGCCATCTTTGGCTTTGAGTACCGCGATAAGTGTCCCTTCCGAAAGGAAGATAACTCAAGTCATCCGACCGGTCCAACACCGCGGCCGGGCCATCCGCCCGGACAAAGCAGGATCTCCCACCAGCATCAGCGCAGAGGAAGGAGAAGAACAACAGCAGCAAATCATACCAATAAGGAAGAAGAAAGGTCTTCGTCTCCCTGCATCCATCGCCCATCTGAAGATCCAAACGGCCAGTGCCAATGGACCTCCAACCACCATAGCCCGCGACCTCGACGAGATCCGGGGATCCCCAACACCGCTGGCTCCTAGACGAAGGCAAAAAAGCCTCGCCTGACCGCGAACGGAGCCCGGAGAAACTTATTCCGACACAACACCACCGCAACGGCCTCGGCAGCGTCTCCCTCAACCCTAACACTACCGCACACCCACCTAGAGAACAGACCCGGGGTTCCCCCTCCCTCCCGCCGCCGGAGCGGCCGACGGAGAGAGAGGGAACCGGCGGCGTCACCGGCGGCGCGCAAGGGATCCCGGTCGCCTCCTCCAATCGCCTGATGCGATCTTGGCGGAAAGTTCGTTTGGCTCTGTATTTTTCCATTTCACGACGTTGGTTGGACATTACGATCTCTCCCTTTTTTACCCCTAAAAAAATCTCTTAAGATAAATTCATCCATTTCACGTCATCTAACCAATTCTATGCCCGTTTTTAGAGCATCTTCGACGGCAGCCTCGAATTTGAGGGCAACAAAAGTGAGTTTTAGACCACCGGTTTTTTTCTTCTCCAAGGGTGGCCCTAAAATAGGGTATTGCTTTTTTTTAAGGTGTGACACACTTTATTAAACTCAAATGATGGTTACATCTCTCTAACCAAATAAGGTAGAAGAAAGTAAGGCAGATCACCTTCCCAATAGATTGCAGAGTTTGAATCAAAAGACTTCCTAGCTGAAGTGTGTGTCACTGTGTTTGCATCCCTCAGACAATGAGTAAAATGAACATCACCAATTCTCTGAGCCAAGTGAAAACAATCAGCGAGTACTGTCGAGTATGGGCCTCCAATCTCTGATAGACCATGACACGCTCGTAATAATTTTTAGACAGTCTGATTCAAAGGTGATTGTAGAGCACCCTAACTGGTCTACCATTTACATCCCCTTCTTCATTGCCAAGAGCTCGGCAGTTGGGGTGTCCAAGATATGGTTTAAAAAGGAGGTTACCCCTGCCAGCGCCTTACCCAAGTGGTTACGCAGAACAACGGCTATAGCTCCTGTCTCGTCCTCAAAATAATACGCATCGACATTAACTCTGTATGAATGAGGAGCCGGTTTGGACCATTTCACAGCCTTAACTTGATTTGTTGCAGACGAAGCCGCTGAGTTTGCTGTTATCGCGTGAATGGCTAGTGCAGTTCTTGATGGATTCGCTATGTTTAAACCCTTTACAACCTCTCTCCTTTGCCACCAGATATACCAAGCTCCTACTATAATGACTTTTTGTAAGCCCAAAAAATCAATGGAGACGGGGATTGTCGTCGCTTCTCTCTTAAGAGATGCTCGAAAATAACACATCCTGATATGTCAACATCGAGTGCTTGTTCTATCGTTTCTTTCAGGCCCATAGCTTTCCATATCTTTCTTAACCGCTTACATGTGAACATTAGATGTCTCACATCTTCTGCTCCTTAATTGCAGACTGGGCACTGTGCTGAAACCGGAATGTGATGATTAGTGAGCATACACATGCCCGGAATAATTCCATGAAGAGCTTTCCAACCAAAGATTTTAATCTTGTTGGGTACATGCAGACCCCACAAAATTTCCCAAACAGGATTACTTCTTGATGGGCCGACATCATTGCTTTTAACTCTGGTTCCAAATTGGTGATCCCACTCCACGTAGTATGCAGAACGAACAGAAAAAGAGTAGGACTTCATTTTATGCCATGCCACAAAATCCTCTGTCATATGTGAACTTGGCGGTATTCTTAGGATTCTCTCCGCATCAGGTGAAAGGAAAATATCATGAATAATAGCTTCATCCCAATTTCCTGTCACGGGATTAATAAGCTCATCAACTGTTTGAAGGATACATTGTCCCTTATTTGTCAATACTTTCCTTGATGGGCTACCTGGAACCCAATGATCCTCCCATATATTATTTTGTCTACCCGAGCCTACTCTCCAAATATGTCCTCTCATGAATGTTTGCAAAGCCTGCAAAAATACTCCGCCAAGTAAATGAAGAACCTTTCTTAGGGCTCGCTTTCAATAAATTACCGTGTGGGTAGTATTTAGCTCGAAGTACCCTTGCACATAGGGTGTCGGGATTGGTTATTAACCTCCAACTCTGTTTTTCCAACATTGCTAAATTAAAAGCATGCAAATCTCTTAATCCCATGCCTCCATCTTTCTTCGGGATACACATTTTCACCATGGCCACCAATGCATTTTCTCTTGCTCCTCTGTATCTCCCCACCAGAATCCTGGCATAGCAGTGATCTCTTTGCATATCTTCTTTGGGATCTTAAAAACATACATAGAAAAAACCGACAGAGACTGAATAATACCTTTGAGGAAGATTTCCTTCCCACCAACAGATAGAATTTTTTTCTTCCATCCCTGCAATCTATTTATTACTCTTTCCAGCAAGTAAACAAAGCAATCACTTCTATTCACTCCTAAAATAGGGTATTATTACTCCAACAGATGCCATAATTCGCAAAACAAAAGAGACAGCTGCCATCAAATAATGCACCCAACCACATCTTTCTTCTCCACAGTTGCATACATATTGAACTAGAAAAAAACATTAACTATGAATATATTTTAAACTTTACAAAATCATCAAATTGAAATTCAAATCCACATATCAAATTTAACTTCAAAACCGCGTTGCCTATCATAAGGCATTCTTCATTGCCTAGTGATTAGCTGCATTGATGGAAGACTTTCTTTGTTTTTGACTTCTCAAAACCCCAATCATTATTCCTTTTTCCTTTAGTGTGAGGCACACGCTTGCACTCAACTCTACATAGGTAGTTGAGTGATTGATTAACGAAGCAAGATGATCTTACTATTGTACCTGGCATGCCTTGGATTGACGTTTTTGAAGCGATCACTAATCCATGACTTTCTTTTGTCTATGACGGACACTGGCTTGTTCCCAATATAATATTGGCATTCCAGCTAAACTTTTGGGAATTGAAATTTATACTTCATAAAATATTTTATCTTTCTTGACCTCCATGGCAATAGAACTAAGAGTAATGCATGTATCACTAATAGAAAAACGGCTGTAGCTAATATGGACATTAATGACGTACCATGTATGTGGTGCACCACTGCTATATAGCAGTGGCGCACCAGATATTGGTGCGCCATTAATGGCCATTTACTAATGGCGCACCTGATGTGTGGTGCGCTATTACTAGTTTTTTCCTAGCCCCACACCCTTCCCAGACTTAGCAGTGGCGCACCACACCCACGGTGCGCCACTACTAACATTTTTTTTTTCAAAACTAGTAATGGCGCACCACACACCAGGTGCGCCATTATTAACTCTGGTTACCAATGGCGCATTCTTAGGAGGTGCGCCATTGGTAACCTGAGAGCAGCTAGATATTTTTCACAGCCACCTACCACACTCATTTTCCCCACTTCATGCTCTCCACCTCTACCAAGCTTGGTCTCGGCTGCCTCCTCCTCCTCACCTCATTTGCAGCATAGATTCACCCAAATTAAGTGGTTAAATTTCTTTTTTTTGGTAGGTAAGTAAGGGGAAAGCTTTCTTTATGTTCTAGATCTACTTTTTTCTCCCTCCAACGTATACACTTTTTATGGCCTAGGTCTACGTATGTTTGTGGTGTTGCATATGTTTGTGTTTGTAGGTACCGGTATTTGAAATGCGATAGTTACCAATATTTTGCCGGAATGTTGATTCATTTCTGTTTCGGCGAGAATTTGGCACTATATGCATTCTTTTTGGTCCTATTTTTAGGCAAAGTTATGCCAATTTTTTTTGGTTCTAAAATATCGTTTTGCTCTACCCCGCAGGTGACCGTGGTCCGCACGATGACCGAAGGCATCGTGAATAGGTTTTTAAGCTCCGCGAAGGCCGAGATGCTTCAAAAGAACGAGATGGAGATAAGATGTCCGTGTCGAAGATGCAAGCTGAAGAGCCTTATGGACCCGGATTCCAGACAGGTGCGGGACCACCTGCTCGTGTGTGGTTTCATGGATGGCTATCGGTGGCAAGGTGATGAAGATGATTATGAAGTCGTCCATGGGGGCCGGGCAAGAAATAAGAAAGGGCAGCAAGACAATAGCGGCGAGGGCGGGCGAGAAGACGAAGAATCTCCAGGACATGATCACAAAGTAGATGCAGGACACAGTCATCATGTAAAAGATGTCGGACATGATGATGAGGAAGATCAAGACGAAGGGCATGATCATGAAGATAAAGATGTCGGAGCAGACGACGATGGACCATCGATGGGCTGGGTGCAGGACCCTCATATTCAAGAGTTGCTTCTCAAGCAGACGGGTAACATTGTTGGGGAACGTTGCATAAAATAAAAAAATTCCTACGTTCACCAAGATCAATCTATGAGTTCATCTAGCAATGAGAGAGAGGAGTGCATCTACATACCCTTGTAGATCGCGAGTGGAAGCGTTCAAGAGAACGGGGTTGAGGGAGTCGTACTCGTCGTGATCCAAATCACCGGAGATCCTAGCGCCGAACGGACGGCACCTCCGCGTTCAACACACGTACGGTCAGCGTGACGTCTCCTCCTTCTTGATCTAGCAAGGGGGAAGGAGAGGTTGATGAAGATCCAGCAGCACGACGGCGTGGTGGTGGATGCAGCAGGGATCCGGCAGGGCTTCGCCAAGCGCCTACGGGAGGAAGAGGTGTAGCAAAGGGGGGAGGGAGGCGCCAGGTATCAGGGTGCGGCTGCCCTCCCACCCCCCTCTTTATATAGGGACCCCAGGGGGGGCTCCAGCATTAGGAGATGGGATCTCCTAGGGGGGGCGCCGGCCAAGGGGGGAGACTTGCCCCCCAAGGCAAGTGGAGGCGCCCCCTCCCCTAGGGTTCCCAACCCTAGGCGTAGAGGGGGGCCCAGGGGGGGGCGCACCAGCCACTCTTTTTCTAGAAAGGATCCGCTCTTGGCAACAAAGATCTTGCCTTCGGATCTAAGGTAGAAGGTATACCCAATGGTTTCCTTAGGGTATCCTATGAAGACGCATTTTTCTGACTTGGGTTTCAGCTTTTCAAGTTGTAGTTTCTTGACATAAGCATCGCATCCCCAAACTTTTAGAGACGACAGCTTAGGTTTCTTCCCAAACCATAATTCATACGGTGTCGTCTCAACGGATTTAGACGGAGCCCTATTTAAAGTGAATGTAGTTGTCTCTAGAGCGTATCCCCAAAATGATAGCGGTAAATCGGTAAGAGACATCATAGATCGCACCATGTCCAATAGAGTGCGATTACGACGTTCGGACACACCGTTACGCTGAGGTGTTCCAGGCGGCGTGAGTTGTGAAACGATTCCACATTTTCTTAAGTGTGTACCAAATTCGTGACTTAAATATTCTCCTCCACGATCTGATCGTAAGAATTTTATCTTTCGGTCACGTTGATTCTCTACTTCATTCTGAAATTCCTTAAACTTTTCAAAGGTCTCAGACTTGTGTTTCATCAAGTAGACATACCCATATCTACTTAAGTCATCAGTGAGAGTGAGAACATAATGATATCCTCCGCGATCCTCAACGCTCATTGGACCACACACATCAGTATGTATGATTTCCAATAAATTGGTTGCTCGCTCCATTGTTCCGGAGAACGGAGTCTTGGTCATTTTGCCCATGAGGCATGGTTCGCATGTGTCAAATGATTCATAATCGAGAGACTCTAAAAGTCCATCAACATGGAGCTTCTTCATGCGCTTGACACCAATGTGACCAAGGCGGCAGTGCCACAAGTATGTGGGACTATCGTTATCAACTTTACATCTTTTGGTATTCACACTATGAATATGTGTAACATTACGTTCGAGATTCATTAAGAATAAACCATTGACCATCGGGGCATGACCATAAAACATATCTCTCATATAAATAGAACAACCATTATTCTTGGATTTCAATGAGTAGCCATCTCGTATTAAATGAGATCCAGATACAATGTTCATGCTCAAACTTGGCACTAAATAACAATTATTGAGGTTTAAAACTAATCCCGTAGGTAAATGTAGAGGTAGCGTGCCGACGGCGATCACATCGACCTTGGAACCATTCCCGACGCGCATCGTCACCTCCTCCTTCGCTAGTCTCCGCTTATTCCGCAGCTCCTGCTGTGAGTTACAAATATGAGCAATGGCACAGGTATCAAATACCCAGGAGTTACTACGAGTACTGGTAAGGTACACATCAATTACATGTATATCAAATATACCTTTAGTGTTGCCAGCCTTCTTGTCCGCTAAGTATCTGGGGCAGTTCCGCTTCCAGTGACCCTTCCCTTTGCAACAAAAGCACTCAGTCTCAGGCTTGGGTCCATTCTTTGACTTCTTCCCGGTAACTGGCTTATCGGGCGCGGCAACATATTTGCCGTCCTTCTTGAAGTTCTTCTTACCCTTGCCCTTCTTGAACTTGGTGGTTTTATTGACCATCAACACTTGATGTTCTTTCTTGATTTCTACCTCTGTCGACTTCAGCATTGAAAATACTTCAGGAATGGTTTTCTCCATCCCCTGCATATTGTAGTTCATCACAAAGCTCTTGTAGCTCGGTGGGAGCGACTAAAGGATTCTGTCAATGACCGTCTCGTCCGGGAGGTTAATGTCCAGCTGGGACAGGCGGTTGTGCAACCCAGACATTTTGAGTATGTGCTCACTGACAGAACTATTTTCCTCCATCTTACAACTATAGAACTTGTCGGAGACTTCATATCTCTCGACCCGGGCATGAGCTTGGAAAACCATTTTCAGCTTCTCGAACATCTCATATGCTCCGTGTTGCTCAAAATGCTTTTGGAGCCCCGGTTCTAAGCTGTAAAGCATGCCGCACTGAACGAGGGCGTAATCATCAGCACGTGACTGCCAAGCGTTCATAATGTCTTGGTTCTCTGGGATGGGTGCTTCACCTAGCGGTCCTTCTAGGACATATGCTTTCTTGGCAGCTATGAGGATGATCCTCAGGTTCCGGACCCAGTCCATATAGTTGCTGCCATCATCTTTCAGCTTGGTTTTCTCTAGGAACGCGTTGAAGTTCATGTTGACATGAGCGTTGGCGATTTGATCTACAAGACATATTTTGCAAAGATTTTAGACTAAGTTCATGATAATTAAGTTCATCTAATCAAATTATTTAATGAACTCCCACTCAGATTTGACATCCCTCTAGTCATCTAAGTGTTACATGATCCGAGTCGACTAGGCCGTGTCCGATCATCACGTGAGACGGACTAGTCATCATCGGTGAACATCTCCATGTTGATCGTATCTTCCATACGACTCATGTTCGACCTTTCGGTCTCTGTGTTCCGAGGCCATGTCTGTACATGCTAGGCTCGTCAAGTTAACCTAAGTGTTTTTGCATGTGTAAAACTGTCTTACACCCGTTGTATGTGAACGTAGGAATCTATCACACCCGATCATCACGTGGTGCTTCGAAACGACGAACTTTAGCAACGGCGCACAGTTAGGGGGAACACTTTCTTGAAATTATTATAAGGGATCATCTTATTTACTACCGTCGTTCTAAGTAAACAAGATGCATAAACATAATAAACATCACATGCAATTATATAGTAGTGACATGATATGGCCAATATCATATTGCTCCTTTGATCTCCATCTTCGGGGCTCCATGATCATCTTCGTCACCGGCATGACACCATGATCTCCATCATCATGATCTCCATCATCGTGTCTTCATGAAGTTGCTCGCCAACTATTACTTCTACTTCTATGGCTAACGGTTTAGCAATAAAGTAAAGTAATTACATGGCGTTAAATCATTGACACGCAGGTCATACAATAATCAAGACAACTCCTATGGCTCCTGCCGGTTGTCATACTCATCGACATGCAAGTCGTGATTCCTATTACAAGAACATGATCTCATACATCACAATATATCATTCATCATTCATCACAACTTTTTGGCCATATCACATCACAAAGCAATTGCTGCAAAAACAAGTTAGACGTCCTCTAATTGTTGTTGCATTTTTTACGTGGCTGCAATAGGGTTCTAGCAAGAACGTTTTCTTATGTACGAATAACCACAATGTGATTTGTCAACTTCTATTTACCCTTCATAAGGACCCTTTTCATCGAATCCGCTTCAACTAAAGTGGGAGAGACAGACATCCGCTAGCCACCTTATGCAACTAGTGCATGTCAGTCGGTGGAACCTGTCTCACGTAAGCGTACGTGTAAGGTCGGTCCGAGCCGCTTCATTCCACAATACCGCTGAAGCAAAATAAGACTAGTAGTGGCAAGAAAGTTGACAACATCTACGCCCACAACAGATTTGTGTTCTACTCGTGCAATAGAGAACTACGCATAGACCTAGCTCATGATGCCACTGTTGGGGAACGTTGCATAAAATAAATTTTTTCCTACGTTCACCAAGATCAATCTATGAGTTCATCTAGCAACGAGAGAGGAGTGCATCTACATACCCTTGTAGATCGCGAGCAGAAGCGTTCAAGAGAACGGGGTTGAGGGAGTCGTACTCGTCGTGATCCAAATCACCAGAGATCCTAGCGCCGAACGGACAGCACCTCCGCGTTCAACACACATACGGTCAGCGTGACGTCTCCTCCTTCTTGATTCAGCAAGGGGGAAGGAGAGGTTGATGAAGATCCAGCAGCACGACGGCGTGGTGGTGGATGCAGCAGGGATCCGGCAGGGCTTCGCCAAGCGACTACGGGAGGAAGAGGTGTAGCAAAGGGGGGAGGGAGGCGCCAGGTGTCAGGGTGTGGCTGCCCTCCCACCCCCCTCTTTATATAGGGACCCCAGAGGGGGCACCGACCCTAGGAGATGGGATCTCCTAGGGGGGGCGGCGGCCAAGGGGGGAGACTTGCCCCCCAAGGCAAGTGGAGGCGCCCCTCCCCTAGGGTTCCCAACCCTAGGCGCAGAGGGGGGGCCCAGGAGGGCGCACCAGCCCACCAGGGGCTGGTTCCCCTCCCACTTCAGCCCATGGGGCCCTCCGGGAAGGGTGGCCCCACCCGATGGACCCCCGGGACCCTTCCGGTGGTCCCGGTACAATACCGGCAAACCCCGGAACTTTCTCGATGGCCGAAACTCGACTTCCCATATATAATTCTTTACCTCTGGACCATTTCGAAACTCCTCGTGACGTCCGGGATCTCATCAGGGACTCTGAACAACTTTCGGTTTGCTGCATACTAATATCTTTACAACCCTAGCGTCACCGAACCTTAAGTGTGTAGACCCTACGGGTTCGGGAGACATGTAGACATGACCGAGACGGCTCTCCGATCAATAACCAACAGCGGGATCTGGATACCCATGTTGGCTCCCACATACTCCTCGATGATCTCATCGGATGAACCACGATGTCGAGGATTTAAGCAACCCCGTATACAATTCCCTTTGTCAATCGGTAAATTACTTTCCCGAGATTCGATCGTCGGTATCCCAATACCTCGTTCAATCTCGTTACTGGCAAGTCACTTTACTTGTACCGTAATGCATGATCCCGTGACTAGACACTTGGTCACTTTGAGCTCATTATGATGATGCATTACCGAGTGGGCCCAGAGATACCTCTCCGTCATACGGAGTGACAAATCCCAGTCTCGATCCGTGTCAACCCAACAAACACTTTCGGAGATACCTGTAGTGCACCTTTATAGCCACCCAGTTATGTTGTGACGTTTGGTACACCCAAAGCACTCCTACGGTATCCGGGAGTTACACGATCTCATGGTCTAAGGAAAAGATACTTGACATTGGAAAAGCTCTAGCAAACGAACTACACGATCTTTGTGCGATGCTTAGGATTGGGTCTTGTCCATCACATCATTCTCCTAATGATGTGATCCCGTTCTCAATGACATCCAATGTCCATAGTCAGGAAACCATGACTATCTGTTGATCAACGAGCTAGTCAACTAGAGGCTCACTAGGGACATATTGTGGTCTATGTATTCACACGTGTATTACGTTTTCCGGATAATACAATTATAGCATGAATAAAAGACAATTATCATGAACAAGGAAATATAATAATAATCCTTTTATCATTGCCTCTAGGGCATATTTCCAACAAACGCAAGAGCTGTCGCCCAAGAGAAAGCCAAGCTGGATCAACTAGAGATAGACGCGGTTACTCCATTGTATGAAGGATGCAGGCCCAAGGATACCCGCCTGAAAGTAACGCTCATGGCTCTGGAGATGAAGGTAAAATACAAAATGACCGACGCATGCTTCGACGAGAACATGTCATTCTGGCACGAACGTCTTCCCAAGGGGAACAAGTGCCCGACCAGTTTCGAGGAGGCGAAGAAAATCGTGTGTCCTTTGGATTTACCGCACGTGAAATACCATGTGTGCATGAACAATTGCATCATTTATCGGGACGAGAACACGGAGTCTACCATATGTTCGGTGTGCGGCGTCACTTGATACAAGAAGAGGAAGAAAGCTCCTCGAAAAGTGGTATGGTACTTTCCGATCACTCCTCGTCTGCAACGGTATTTCGCGGACCCTAAGGTAGCAAAGCTCCTACGTTGGCACGTGGATAGGGAGGAGAAGAAGCCAGAAGATGACGCAAATGATCCGGAGATAAATAAAAAAGACAAGATGCTGAGTCACCCTAGGGATGGGAGCCAGTGGCAAGCGTTGAACTTCGAACACCCAGAATTTGTGAAGGATCCAAGGAACATCGTGCTGGGCGCGAGCACCGATGGAGTCAATCCATTTGGCAGCCAGAGAAGCACACATAGCACCTAGCCTGTGTTTGTGTGGATGTACAACCTTCCCCCCTGGTTGTGCATGAAGAGGAAGTACATTCACATGAGTATGCTAATTGAAGGGCCGAAACAACCAGGGAATGCCATCAATCTGTATCTAGGGCTGCTGAAAGAGGAGCTAGACATGCTGTGGAAAACGCCAACCAATACGTGGTACGCCGCACAGAAAGAATATTTCCCTATGAGAGCCGCACTGCTCACGACGGTGCACGACTATCTCGGTTACGGATATGTCGCGGGGCAGGTGGTCCACGGATTTTGTGCATGTGTCAGGTGCATGGATGACACAACGTATCGCCAGCTAGATAGAGATCTCGTGTCTTTGAAAACCGTGTTCATGGGACATCGAAGGTGGCTTCGTGATGATGATGCATGGAGAATACGCAAGGATCTGTTCGATGGTGAAACCGAACCCCGACGACCCCCACGTACGAGGAGCGGCAAGGAAATAGACGAGCTGTTGAAAAATTGGAAAGAGTGCCCACCGTCGGGAAAGAAGCGAAAGGCGCCAGAGCCGCTGCTGAAGGTATGGAAAACGAGGTCTGTTTTCTGGGACTTACCGTACTGGAAGATCCTCCGTGTGCATCACAGCCTTGATGTCATGCATATCACGAAGAATGTGTGCGAGAGTCTGCTTGGTACCCTGCTCAACATGCCAGAGAGGACCAAAGATGGGCCGAAAGCAAGGGCATACTTGCAATCAATGGGCATCAGGGAGGAGCTTCACGCAAAATGCCCTAATGATGATGATGATGAGGCGAAGGACACGGAAAGTCGTCGCAAAGGCAAAAAGGCCAAGAAGATTGAATATGACTGCCCTCCCGCGTGCTTCACTCTAAGTCAGAAGGAGATCGAGCAGTTTTTCACCTGCCTCGTAGGAGTAAAACTTCCTTATGGTTACGCGGGGAAGATAAGCAGATACCTAGACTCAGCGAAGCAGAAGTTCAGCGGGATGAAGTCTCATGACTGTCATGTGCTGATGACGCAGATACTTCCAGTTGCAATCCGTGGGATCATGGATGCGCACGTTCGTGAAACGCTATTTGGCCTATGCAACTTTTTCGACATCATCTCTCGGAAGTCGGTTGGCGTGAGGCAACTCAGAAGGCTACAGGAAGAGATCATGGTGATACTATGCGAGCTTGAGATGTACTTCCCGCTTGCATTCTTCGACGTTATGGTGCATCTGCTGGTCCATATCATGGAGGATATCGTCCAACTCGGGCCGACGTTCCTGCACAGCATGATGCCGTTCGAAAGGATGAATGGTGTCATCAAAGGATACGTTCGCAACAGGGCACGTCTAGATGGAAGCATAGCCAAGGGCTTTCTGACCGAAGAGTCCATCTCCTTCTGCATGAATTATCTAGGCATCAAGAACCCCGTTGGTCTGCCCGTCAACAGGCACCTCGGCAGGCTCGCTAGATGGGGTCACCGCGAAGGTCACCGTGAAATGCATGTCGACTTCAAGGGTCGACTCGCTGACCATGAAAGAGCAAACCTAGTCACGCTACAACACATAGACTTGGTCGATCCTTGGGTGGTAGAGCACAAAACCTTTATCGAGAAGACGTTCAATGACCAAGGCCAACGGAGGACGGACGGAGATATAATCAAAGAGCACAACTCATGTTTAACGCGTTGGTTCAAGGAGAAGCTTCTGTCGTACCCTTTACATGAGGATTCTTCCGCGGAAGAAAAACTCATATTCGCCTTGTCACAGGGCGCCGAGCACAACCTGATGACCTATGAGGCGTACGATATCAACGACTACATATTCTACACCGAGGAAAAGGACATGAAGAGCGATTATCAGAACTCCGGGGTAACGATGGAATCCTACACCGGTAACGACAAGGACAGATACTATAGAAGGATCGAGGAGATCTGGGAGCTGAGCTACGCTGGAGAGAAGGTCCCGATGTTTCGTGTGAGATGGGCTAAGAGCGTCCTAAAAGAAGACCGGTATTTCACTACCATGGTTATACCCGAAGCCAAATCCAAGACCGCGGGCGCAAACATCACCGCGAAAAATGAGCCATGGGTACTGGCTTCCCAAGTGGACCAATGCTTCTTCATTACCGACCCGTCAAAGCCCAGTCATGTTGTCGTGAGGAGAGGCAAAAGGAACATCATCGGAATGGATGGAGTCGCCAATGAGCAAGACTTCGACAAGTACGACGACCCAAAGATGGAAGATAACGACGACGATGAAGTACCATACACCACAAGAAGAAGCAGGACCACCGTACCTAAAGGACGTCCGTTCAAGAGAAGAACTCAAGGGGTTCCGGGGCTAAATTATTCAACCGCGAGAAAGAAGGGCAAGAAGATTGTGAAAATATAGCTAATATCGAATCACGACGTGTCGGCCGCGTGTGTGTGTCAGTGGCAAGCTCAGTTATTACATGCAACTAAATTATTACATGTATCACTTGATTTCAACCATGTCATCTAATTCTAAATCTTTCCACAATGGTTTTATCACTCCATTTGCATTTTCCTTTTCTTTTATCTCAAATCTTAAATTATTACATGCAACTAAAAATCCAAAAAAATAAAAAAAAGTTAGTAATGGCACACCAGGAGAAGGTGCGCCATTGCTATCACGGTGTTTATGGCGCACCCCTAAATGGTGCGCCATTGATATACCAATTTTTATGGCGCACTCCTAAAAGATGCGCCATTGCTAACCCTCCCCCCACTAAAATATCCAAGACGGCCCAGCTGGTCGTCCTTCTCCCCAATATGCATCTCGCCCCTCGCCTCTCGCCACCGCCGCTGATCCCCTTCCACCACCACCGGCACCGGCACCGGCACGACATCCACCTCCGCCTCCTCCTCCTCCGCGGCCACGGCCTCCACCTCCTCGGGACCCCACCACACCACCCCTTCAACAACAACAACGACAAACACCACCTCGACCTTCTCCACATCCTCGAGGTCCGGCCGCTCCAGCCTCGCCGCGACACGCGCCTCTCTCCCGGACCAGCCCGTCCTCTACTCCTTCCAGGAGCTCGCCGCCGCCACCAACAACTTCCTCGCCAAGCGGGGCTCCTCTGACACCTTCTGGCATTGCTCCCTCCGCTCCCGCCCTGCCTTCAAGGGGCTCGCCTTGCTTGAGGACTCCGTCTTCGTCTCCCTCGTCAAGGCTCCCACCGACCAATCTTGGATTCGTTGAGGTACCAACTGCTACTCGTATTTGATCCGCCGCCACATCTTGGGTTTCCCTGCCTCATCTCATTTCCTTTCCTTCCTTCTTCTCAGGTAGACGACAAGATGAACCCTATCCAGCCAGCAGCATGACGCCTCTACTCACGACTTGGATAGCAGAGGGTAAGCTGCTATATATACTTGCTTAATTTAGTTTGCTTAGTTTTGCTGCTGTATATACACTTGGTACTGTATGCTAAACTAAATTAGCAAGAAATAAGTGGTAGCAGCCAACTGAGATTGATTGAGCAGCTGGAGGTGGCTTGGAATCCCAATTAAAGGACAAGGAGTTTGATTTTTTTGTTCCCTACCAATAGCAATACTTGTTCAACTCTGCACATTTGTCTTCAGGTTGATACAGATGTCCTCTTGTCCGTCAGGGAAAAAACCATACTAACTTGATACTGTTTGTTTCCTCAGGTGCAGACCGCCATGTGCCTCTTTCCTGGACGCTACTGCTCCTCCGACCTTCCAGCGGACTACATTGACCTCGTCAAGGTCTGTCTCTCATGTCCTGCATGTCCCGACCATCAATTACCCGAATATGTTGCTTGTTTTCAGTAGTGCAACAATTTGTGTGTGTCGACTTGTATGAGATTTGACAATATGTGCTCTTGGAACGATAATTGTTCTGCTGGTCGACAATGTAAGCCTATGGAAATTATGTCCTGTCTTGATTAATGTCTATCTGCTACAAGTTCCCCAAAATTTCAGGGGCGCCACAACTGAACTGAGGCTCCTTCAGTTCAATATTTTGTGCAGGGACAAATAGTTACCCCTTTCTCCTGAAATGTTGATTAATTTCCATTTCGGTTGAGAATGGGGCACTCCTAGATCAAGAAAATTAGCAAAGGTCATGCCCAATTTTCTTGACCTAGAAGGTGCCCGATTCTCAACCAAAATAAAAATTAATCAACATTTATACACAATGTTATTTCTACAAAGCAAATATTTCTAAGTGGCTTTTATAGTTTTCCCTTAAGTTGAAATGCAAACTATTTTTTCTTCCTGCAGCAAGAGCAATAGTGCACTTAGTAGGATATAAAATATATAACCTGCAATAGTGCACTTAGTAGGATAGCAATAGTGCACTTGGAACAATCTTTTGGGTAAAGGGGTGTTTATAACCTGTAATGTGAAAAAAATATAGGATAGAAGAATAGATACTACCCTGATCTCATCCAATAACTCTAGTAGCCCTTTTTCCTATTTAGAGCAAACATGGCCGACAACGATGGGGCCGGCGGTTCGGGCAAGCCATTCTGGGAGCTGTCCCAGGAGATGGAGGAAGAACCTCACCGCTATGAGGATGCCGCGGAAGACACCGATCCCGACTACACAACCCCTAGTGGCATCGGGGATGACACCACTGATGGTGCCACCGGGGATGCCACCACTGATGATGGCAGCGAACGCACGGATGACAGCCAACCGAAGAGGCAACGGAAGGACCGGTGCCCGAACGTGCTCGGCACCGTCAAGGAGGAAGTTACTGAAGTGTCCTCCAGTGGGCATCCAACAGCGCCCAAAGAATTAGTCAGTGGGTACGCGGGACAACTCGGGTGCATTCTCCGGAGCACGTCTTGATCAACATCGAGAACCTAAGGCATCGTGACCGAGGGAATTTGTGCAACCTCCTCTTCGAGAAGCTGCACGAATGATACAAGTTCCTCGGTGACTTCACAAACACACGCCTCTCAGGGAATAAAGTGAACAGTGCCGCCCTCACGAAGATGAGCACGACCCTGGCTACTTGGAGAGCCGCGGTGAAGAGAAGGATTCTAAGTGGTGATAGTTATGAGAAGATCAAGGAGACAAATCCTTCGATCAGCGAAGCTGACTACCTGGAGTTCAAGATCAAGTGCACGAGCAACGCATCCGTGGAATCAAGTCAGTGGGGGAAAGATATGCGGGACTTGAACTTAGGGGTCCACAAACTCGATCCTGGCGGTTATAGAGTGACGGAACCTAAATGGGACAAGGAGGACGCGGAGCGTGCCGAGCAAGGCCTACAACCCCTCTTCGATAAATACCATGAAAAGCAGAGCAGGAACTATGTCAGGGCCCGGTACAAGGTGGACCCGATAACAAAGGAGCTTACCACGAATCCGAAGGTGAAGGCGCTTGAGCTTGTTCTGGTAAGGAATACACCCCCGTGTAATTAGCTCCATATGGTTGCATTCTAATTAATGAAGCCAAATTTCTAAATGGTTCACGTTCCTTCCACAGGAAACTGAAAGCAGTAGCGCGGGGTCTCAAAGCTCCTCGTCCGCCCCTTGGGACATCACTTTAAATAGGGCATTGAATGTAATGAAACATAATGATAAGTTCAGTAAGCCGTCGTCAGCTGGTCGTGTGGCCGGCAAAGGCTTGTCCATGAAATGGTCGGAATACTATAAGGCTGGGCGAAAGGAGAGAAAGACCAACTCGGAAAGCCAGGAGCGCGAGGTTAAAGAACTCAAGGCACAAGTGGTGCGGACTCCTGAGATAGTCCAAGAGCAAGTGCGAGACCAAGTGGGAGCGACGATGACCGCCATTATGCCTTCCTTGCTTGAGGGGCTGCGGGGATGGATTGCGGGCGGCCAACAGGGGCCGCCCCCGATCCCAGCTTCACGGGCAGCAACTCGCACAACGCGCCGGCGTTGGTGTCTCCGGCAGAGGCGGCATTGGTGTCTCTGGCGTCGGCGCCGTCATTGGAGCTTAATGCACCCGGGTGTGGGAAGAATACGCCGGCCGTCACCTCGGCAGCAAGCGGCCCCTCCGTCACTTGCATGCCCGCCGTTGGCGGTGCCTCGACATTAGCCGAGCTTGACACCATCACGGTAACTAAGCCTCGGCCGATGACTTCATCTCCTTGCCTTTGACTGGGCATCCCTGACGCCCTACATGTTTTCGCAGGGCGCCGCCAACATTCCATGCACTCTCCTGCACTTCATGGACGGCAAGTTGATCAATGTCGCCAAGGCCAAAATCGTTGAACCGGGCAACCACGTGTTCCACGGTAATCTGATGCCACCCACCGTGTATAGGGTTCAACTGGTTCGGGTGCTGCGGGGCTGCGACGACTTGTTACCTCTGTATCAACCCCCTGGGACCGATGAAGATGATGTGATGACCCTCAGCGCCTACTTAAACTGGTCCATGCTTTGGTCGAAGAGCCAGATTCATTTGGGGGAGGAGGACACCACCCCACAGACAACACCGCTAGTCATGCCGGCGCCAAGCCATGGCAAGACCGCCGCAATGCTACCGCCGTCAGCTGATCCGGACATGCATATGGCACATGATCCGGACGATGACGACGGTACATTTTCCAACGTCGATAAGTACATCAACGAACATGGGTACAGTGACGAATTCTTGGGGCCTCCTTCTCAAGAACCCAACCTTGCAAAAGACGATCGCGATCTAGCTGGTACCGCGGAGAAACCCAATTGCAACATGCGTCATCTAGCGTTCAGTCCTCAGGAGATGCCTCCAGCCGCCGCCTTCACCGAGACTCAAATAGCCGAGGTGCAAAATATTTTTATCCCCAACACACTCAAGAAGGTGGTCTCTGAGCAGAACTCGATCCCATTACAGCAGAAGAAGTAGAAGGGACGGAAAAGAAAAAAATAACAAGGGTGCCAGCCAGCCGGCACCGAGTATGATCCGTGCTCAGGACGGGCCACCAATACCTAAGGATATCTCAAGGAGGGTGCATGTTGAAGGAAATATGCCCTAGAGGCAATAATAAAGTTATTATTTATTTCCTCATATCATGATAAATGTTTATTATTCATGCTAGAATTGTATTAACCGGAAACATGATACATGTGTGAATACATAGACAAACATATAGTCACTAGTATGCCTCTACTTGACTAGCTCTTTAATCAAAGATGGTTATGTTTCCTAACCATAGACATGTGTTGTCATTTGATTAATGGGATCACATCATTAGAAGAATGATGTGATTGACATGACCCATTCCGTTAGCCTAGCACTTGATCGTTTAGTATATTGCTATTGCTTTCTTCATGACTTATACATCTCCCTGTAACTATGAGATTATGCAACTCCCGTTTACCGGAGGAACACTTTGGGTGCTACCAAACGTCACAACGTAACTGGGTGATTATAAAGGAGTACTACAGGTGTCTCCAAAGGTACATGTTGGGTTGGCGTATTTCGAGATTAGGTTTTGTCACTCCGATTGTCGGAGAGGTATCTCTGGGCCCTCTCGGTAATGCACATCACTATAAGCCTTGCAAGCAATGTATCTAATGAGTTAGTTACGGAATGATGCATTACGTAACGAGTAAAGAGACTTGCCGGTAACGAGATTGAACTAGGTATTAGATACCGACGATCAAATCTCGAGCAAGTAACATGCCGATGACAAATGGAACAACGTATGTTTTTATGTGGTTTGACCAATAAAGATCTTCGTAGAATATGTAGGAGTCAATATGAGCATCCAGGTTCCGCTATTGATTATTGACCGAGAATAGTTCTAGGTCATGTCTACATAGTTCTCGAACCCGTAGGGTCCGCACGCTTAACGTTATGATGACACTTTTATTATGAATTTATATATTTTGATGTACTGAAGGTTGTTCGGAGTCCCGGATGTGATCCAGGACATGACGAGGAGTCTCGAAATGGTCAAGACATAAAGATTGATATATTGGAAGCCTATATTTGGATATCAGAAACGTTCCGGGAGAAACCGGGATTTTTCCGGAGTACCGGGGGGTTACCGGAACCCCCCCGGGGGTTATTGGGCCTACATGGGCCATGAGGGAGAAGAGGAGGGCCGGCCAGGGCAGGCCGCGCGCCCCCTCCCCCCTAGTCCGAATAGGACAAGGAGGGGGGGGGGGGCGGCGCCCCCGTTTCCTCTTTCCCCTCCCCCCTTTCCTTCTCCACCAAGGCAAGAGGGGGGAGTCCTACTCCCGGTGGGAGTAGGACTCCTCCAGGTGCACCCCTTGGGGGACTGCCGCACCTCCCCCTCCCTCCTTTATATACGGGGGCAGGGAGGCACCCTAGAACACACAAGTTGATCTACGTGATCGTTCCTTAGCCGTGTGCGGTGCCCTCCTCCACCATATTCCACCTCGGTCAAATCGTCGTGGAGTTTAGGCGAAGGCCTGCACCGGTAGAACATCATCATTGTCACCACCCCGTCGTGCTGACGGAACTCATCCCCGACACTTTGCTGGATCGGAGTCCGGGGATCGTCATCGAGCTGAACGTGTGCTGAACTCGGAGGTGCCGTATGTTCGGTACTTGGATCGGTCAGATCGTGAAGACGTACGACTACATCAACCGCGTTGTCATAACGCTTCTGCTTACGGTCTACGAGGGTACGTGGACATTACTCTCCCCTCTCGTTGCTATGCATCATCATGATCTTGCGTGTACGTAGGAATTTTTTTGAAATTGCTACGTTCCCCAACAGTGGTATCAGAGCCAGGTTTTATGCGTAGATGTCATATGCACGAGTAGAACACAAGTGATTTGTGGGCGATACAAGTCATACTGCTTACCAGCATGTCATACTTTGGCTCAACGGTATTCTGAGATGAAGCGGCCTGGACCGACATTACGCGTACGCTTACGCGAGACTGGTTTCACCGTTACGAGCACTCATGCTTAAAGGTGACTGGCGGGTGTCTGTCTCTCTCACTTTAGCTGAATCGAGTGTGGCTACGCCCGGTCCTTGCGAAGGTTAAAACAACATTAACTTGACAAACTATCGTTGTGGTTTTGATGCGTAAGTAAGAACGGTTCTTGCTAAAGCCCGTAGCAGCCACGTAAAATTTGCAACAACAAAGTAGGGGACGTCTAACTTGTTTTTGCAGGGCATGTTGTGATGTGATATGGTCAAGACGTGATGCTATATTTTATTGTATGAGATGATCATGTTTTGTAACCGAAGTTATCGGCAACTGGCAGGAGCCATATGGTTGTCGCTTTATTGTATGAAATGCAAACGCCCTATAATTGCTTTACTTTATCACTAAACGGCAGCGATAGTCGTAGAAGCAATAAATGGCGTAACGACAACGATGCTACGATGGAGATCAAGGTGTCGCGCCGGTGACGATGGTGATCATGACGGTGCTTCGAAGATGGAGATCACAAGCACAAGATGATGATGGCCATATCATATCACTTATATTGATTGCATGTGATGTTTATCCTTTATGCATCTTATCTTGCTTTGATTGACGGTAGCACTTTAAGATGATCTCTTACTAAATTATCAAGAAGTGTTCTCCCTGAGTATGCACCGTTGCGAAAGTTCTTCGTGCTGAGACACCACGTGATGATCGGGTGTGATAGGCTCTACGTTCAAATACAACGGGTGCAAAATAGTTGCACACGCGGAATACTCAGGTTAAACTTGACGAGCCTAGCATATAACAGATATGGCCTCGGAACACGGAGACCGAAAGGTCGAACGTGAATCATATAGTAGATATGATCAACATATTGATGTTCACCGTTGAAACTACTCCATCTCACGTGATGATTGGATATGGTGTAGTTGATATGGATCACGTAATCACTTAGAGGATTAGAGGGATGTCTTTCTAAGTGGGAGTTCTTAAGTAATATGATTAATTGAACTTAAATTTATCATGAACTTAGTACCTGATAGTATTTTGCTTGTCTATGTTTGTTGTAGATAGATGGCTCGTGCTGTTGTTCCATTGAATTTTAATGCGTTCCTTGAGAAAGCAAAGTTGAAAGATGATGGTAGCAATTACACGGACTGGGTCCGTAAGGATTATCCTCATTGCTGCACAGAAGAATTACGTCCTGGAAGCACCGCTGGGTGCCAGGCCTGCTACTGATGCAACTGAAGACGTTAAGAACGTCTGGCAGAGCAAAGCTGATGACTACTCGATAGTTCAGTGTGCCATGCTTTACGGCTTAGAACCGGGTATTCAACGACGTTTTGAACGTCATGGAGCATGTGAGATGTTCCAGGAGTTGAAGTTAATATTTCAAGCAAATGCCCGGATTGAGAGATATGAAGTCTTCAATAAGTTCTATAGCTGCAAGATGGAGGAGAATAGTTCTGTCAGTGAACACATACTCAAAATGTCTGGGTATAATAATCACTTGATTCAACTGGGAGTTAATCTTCCTGATGATAGTGTCATTGACAGAATTCTTCAATCACTGCCACCAAGCTACAAGAGCTTTGTGATGAACTATAATATGCAAGGGATGAACAAGACTATTCCCGAGCTCTTCGCAATGCTAAAAGCCGCGGAGGTAGAAATCAAAAAGGAGCATCAAGTGTTGATGGTTAACAAGACCACCAGTTTCAAGAAAAAGGGCAAAGGGAAGAAGAAGGGGAACTTCAAGAAGAACAGCAAACAAGTTGCTGCTCAAGAGAAGAAACCCAAGTCTGGACCTAAGCCTGAGACTGAGTGCTTCTACTGCAAGCAAACTGGACACTGGAAGCGGAACTGCCCCAAGTATTTGGCGGATAAGAAGGATGGCAAAGTGAACAAAGGTATATGTGATATACATGTTATTGATGTGTACCTTACTAATGCTCGCAGTAGTACCTGGGTATTTGATATTGGTTCTGTTGCTAATATTTGCAACTCGAAACAGGGACTACGGATTAAGCGAAGATTGGCTAAGGACGAGGTGACGATGCGCGTGGGAAATGGTTCCAAAGTCGATGTGATCGCGGTCGGCACGCTACCTCTACATCTACCATCGGGATTAGTTTTAGACCTAAATAATTGTTATTTGGTGCCAGCGTTGAGCATGAACATTATATCTGGATCTTGTTTGATGCGAGACGGTTATTCATTTAAGTCAGAGAATAATGGTTGTTCTATTTATATGAGTAATATCTTTTATGGTCATGCACCCTTGAAGAGTGGTCTATTTTTATTGAATCTCGATAGTAGTGATACACATATTCATAGTGTTGAAACCAAAAGATACAGAGTTGATAATGATAGTGCAACTTATTTATGGCACTGCCATTTAGGTCATATCGGTGTAAAGCGCATGAAGAAACTCCATACCGATGGGCTTTTGGAATCACTTGATTATGAATCACTTGGTACTTGTGAACCGTACCTCATGGGCAAGATGACTAAAACGCCGTTCTCCAGAACTATGGAGCGAGCAACTGATTTGTTGGAAATCATACATACTGATGTTTGTGGTCCAATGAATGTTGAGGCTCGCGGCGGGTATCGTTATTTTCTCACATTCACAGATGATTTGAGCAGATATGGGTATATCTACTTAATGAAACACAAGTCTGAAGCATTTGAAAAGTTCAAAGAATTTCAGAGTGAAGTGGAAAATCATCGTAACAAGAAAATAAAATTTCTACAATCTGATCGTGGAGGAGAATATTTGAGTTACGAGTTTGGTTTACATTTGAAACAATGCGGAATAGTTTCGCAACTCACGCCACCCGGAACACCACAACGAAATGGTGTGTCCGAACGTCGTAATCGTACGTTACTAGATATGGTGCGATCTATGATGTCTCTTACTGATTTACCGCTATCGTTTTGGGGTTATGGTTTAGAGACGGCCGCATTCACGTTAAATAGGGCACCATCAATATCCGTTGAGATGACACCTCATGAACTGTGGTTTGGCAAGAAACCAAAGTTGTCGTTTCTTAAAGTTTGGGGCTGCGATGCTTATGTGAAGAAACTTCAACCAGATAAGCTCGAACCCAAATAGGAGAAATGTGTCTTCATAGGATACCCAAAAGAGACCGTTGGGTACACCTTCTATCACAGATCTGAAGGCAAGATTTTCGTTGCAAAATTCAGATCCTTTCTAGAGAAGGAGTTTCTCTCGAAAGAAGTGAGTGGGAGGAAAGTAGAACTTGATGAGGTAACTGTACCTACTCCCTTATTGGAAAGTAGTTCATCACAAGAACCGGTTCCTGTGACAACTACACCAATCAGTGAGGAAGCTAATGATATTGATCATGAAACTTCAGATCAAGTTTCTACTAAACCTCGTAGGTCTACCAGAGTAAGATCCGCACCAGAGTGGTACGGTAATCCTATTCTGGAAGTCATGTTACTTGACCATGATGAACCTACGAACTATGAGGAAGCGATGATGAGCCCAGATTCCGCAAAATGGCTAGAGGCCATGAAATCTGAGATGGGATCCATGTATGAGAACAAAGTATGGACTTTGGTTGACTTGCCCGATGATCGGCAAGCCATTGAGAATAAATGTATTTTTAAGAAGAAGACTGGCGCTGATGGTAATGTAACTGTCTATAAAGCTCGACTTATTACAAAAGGTTTTCGACAAGTTCAAGGGGTTGACTATGATGAGACTTTCTCACCCGTAGCGATGCTTAAGTCTGTCCGAATCATGTTAGCAATTGTTGCATTTTAGGATTATGAAATTTGGCAAATGGATGTCAAAACTGCATTCTTGAATGGATTTCTGGAAGAAGAGTTGTATATGATGCAGCCAGAAGGTTTTGTTGATCCAAAAGGTGCTAACAAAGTGTGCAAGCTCCAGCGATCCATTTATGCACTGGTGCAAGCATCTTGGAGTTAGAATAAACGCTTTGATATTGTGATCAAAGCATATGGTTTTATACAGACTTTTGGAGAAGCCTGTATTTACAAGAAAGTGAGTGGGAGCTCTGTAGCATTTCTGATATTATATGTAGATGACATATTATTAATTGGAAATGATATAGAATTTCAGGATAGCATAAAGGGATACTTGAATAAAAGTTTTTCCATGAAAGACCTCGGTGAAGCTGCTTATATATTGGGCATCAAGATTTATAGAGATAGATCAAGATGCTTAATTGGACTTTCACAAAGCACATACCTTGATAAAGTTTTGAAAAAGTTCAAAATGGATCATGCAAAGAAAGGGTTCTTGCCGTACTACAAGGTGTGAAGTTGAGTCAAACTCAATGCCCGACCACAGCAGAAGATAGAGAGAAAATGAAAGATGTTCCCTATGCTTCAGCCATAGGATCTATCATGTATGCAATGTTGTGTACCAGACCTGACGTGTGCTTAGCAATAAGCTTGGCAGGAAGGTACCAAAGTAATCCAGGAATGGATCACTGGACAGCGGTCAAGAACATCCTGAAATACCTGAAAAGGACTAAGGATATGTTTCTCGTATATGGAGGTGACAAAGAGCTAGTCGTAAATGGTTGCGTCGATGCAAGCTTTGACACTAATCCGGACGATTCTAAATCGCAAACCGGATACGTGTTTTTATTAAATGGTGGAGCTGTAAGTTGGTGCAGTTCTAAACAAAGCGTCGTGGCGGGATCTACATGTGAAGCGGAGTACATAGCTGCTTCAGAAGCAGCAAATGAAGGAGTCTGGATGAAGGAGTTCATTTCCGATCTAGGTGTCAGACCTAGTGCATCGGGACCAATGAAGATCTTCTGTGACAATACTGGTGCAATTGCCTTGGCAAAGGAATCTAGATTTCACAAGAGGACCAAGCACATCAAGAGACGCTTCAATTCCATCCGGGATCAAGTCCAGGTGGGAGACATAGAGTTTGCAAGATACATACGGATCTGAATGTTGCAGACCCATTGACTAAGCCTCTTCCACGAGCAAAACATGATCAACACCAAGACTCCATGGGTGTTAGAATCATTACTGTGTAATCTAGATTATTGACTCTAGTGCAAGTGGGAGACTGAAGGAAATATGCCCTAGAGGCAATAATAAAGTTATTATTTATTTCCTCATATCATGATAAATGTTTATTATTCATGCTAGAATTGTATTAACCGGAAACATAATACATGTGTGAATACATAGACAAACATATAGTCACTAGTATGCCTCTACTTGACTAGCTCATTAATCAAAGATGGTTATGTTTCCTAACCATAGACATGTGTTGTCATTTGATTAATGGGATCACATCATTAGAAGAATGATGTGATTGACATGACCCATTCCGTTAGCCTAGAACTTGATCGTTTAGTATATTGCTATTGCTTTCTTCATGACTTATACATGTCCCTGTAACTATGAGATTATGCAACTCCCGTTTACCGGAGGAACACTTTGGGTGCTACCAAACGTCACAACGTAACTGGGTGATTATAAAGGAGTACTACAGGTGTCTCCAAAGGTACATGTTGGGTTGGCGTATTTCGAGATTAGGTTTTGTCACTCCGATTGTCGGAGAGGTATCTCTGGGCCCTCTCGGTAATGCACATCACTATAAGCCTTGCAAGCAATGTAGCTAATGAGTTAGTTACGGAATGATGCACTACATAACGAGTAAAGAGACTTGCTGGTAACGAGATTGAAATAGGTATTAGATACCGACGATCGAATCTCGGGCAAGTAACATGCTGATGACAAAGGGAACAACGTATGTTGTTATGCGCGGTTTGACCGATAAAGATCTTCGTAGAATATGGAGCCAATATGAGCATCCAGGTTCCGCTATTGGTTATTGACCGAGAATAGTTCTAGGTCATGTCTACATAGTTCTCGAACCCGTAGGGTCCGCACGCTTAACGTTACAATGACAATTTTATTATGAGTTTATATATTTTGATGTACAGAAGGTTGTTCGGAGTCCCGGATGTGATCCAGGACATGACGAGGAGTCTCGAAATGGTAGAGACATAAAGATTGATATATTGGAAGCCTATATTTGGATATCGGAAACGTTCCGGGAGAAACCGGGATTTTTCCGGAGTACCGGGGGGTTACCGGAACCCCCCGGGGGTTATTGGGCCTACATGGGCCATGAGGGAGAAGAGGAGGGCCGGCCAGGGCAGGCCACGTGCCCCCTCCCCCCTAGTCCGAATAGGACAAGGAGGGGGGGGGGGCGCCCCCCTTTCCTCTTTCCCCTCCCCCCTTTCCTTCTCCACCAAGGCAAGAGGGGGGAGTCCTACTCCCGGTGGGAGTAGGACTCCTCCAGGCGCACCCTTAGGGGGCCGGCCGCACCTCCCCCTCCCTCCTTTATATACGAGGGCAGGGAGGCACCCTAGAACACACAAGTTGATCTACGTGATCGTTCCTTAGCCGTGTGCGGTGCCCCCTCCACCATATTCCACCTCGGTCATATCGTCACGGAGTTTAGGCGAAGCCCTGCGCCGGTAGAACATCATCATTGTCACCACGCCATCGTGCTGATGGAACTCATCCCCGACACTTTGCTGGATCGGAGTCCGGGGATCGTCATCGAGCTGAACATGTGCTGAACTCGGAGGTGCCGTACGTTCGGTACTTGGATCGGTCAAATCGTGAAGACGTATGACTACATCAACCGTGTTGTCATAACGCTTCCGCTTACGATCTACGAGGGTACGTGGACATTACTCTCCCCTCTCGTTGCTATGCATCACCATGATCTTGCGTGTACATAGGAATTTTTTTGAAATTGCTACGTTCCCCAACACATGTGGCGGGTAGGCCGATGCTACCGACTAATCTGCTCAATGCTGCAACCGGTGCTATGCGAAGTCTGCATGACTGTGTTCTTTCTATGGAGAAGCTGCGTCTCTCCGAAAATGATGTGGCTTACCCGGTTTTCGTGGCCAAGGTGCCAGAGGGCAAGGTCTTTGTCGATAGCACCATCGGGCGTATGATCGTCTTGCGGTTTGATGACATCTTTGCTATGTTTAACCTTCATCCGCTGCACTACACCTTCATTCGGCTATTTTCGCTCAGTATGGAGATGCAGATCATTAGAGACAAGACCCTGGACATCGTGATAGTTGACCCCTTCTACATGCGTGCCAAGACCTTGGGCAGCGCCGGGGACCGGCAAGTCGCGAGTTCATACCTCGAAGGCGTCATTCTGGCGAACCCAGATAAGGATAACTTCCTTGTGCCTTACTTTTCTGAGTAAGTCATCCCCTCACCGCCCCGTAACATATGATTTCTTAGATTTCAATCGTTCTTTTTTTCTAACATTCCGTGTTTTGTGCAGTGACACACATTGCATACTCATCCTCTTAAGCCCGAAATATTCCATGGCCACGTATTTCAACTCGGACTTTCAGTCGAAGAAAGACTACACAAATATCAAGAAAGTTCTTGATGATGCTCTCCCCGGCTACGCCAAATCTAGAGGCATCTTCAGGAGGCCAATTTGTAGGTACGACAAGCATGTGTTCACCCACGTAACAATGTTCCCCTGCGTCAAGCAGCCGCCTGGCAGTCAGAAGGATGCCTACTACACCCTCCATCACATGTAGGCAATCGTACGGAACCGTAATCACCTTATGCTACCAAATAATCTCAAAGAATGGGCCGCACACTTGTCGGCAATCCAGGACGAGGACATCAGACAAGAATTCTTTCGCATTCAGTTGGAGTTTGCGGAAATCATCTATCAAGATGTCCTTCGTACCTCGGGGCAGTTCTACCTCAAATATCAACCGTCCAACAGTGAAATAGAAACAACGCTACAAATGCAGGCTGACAACGACCGCACATTCATGACCATCACCATAGACGGCGGCTTCATCCACGCTCCGGTCCCTGAGTCGAGTCGAAAGTATTGATGCTATGTAGTTCTGAAATATCGATTAGCTCATGTTGTAGTTAAACTTTAATGAACTTGTATGTCTCTTTAGTTTGGACAGCCGTTCAACTTATATGTAATCGATGCTATTTATTAGTAGGACCATGAATCGTGCTATTAATGTGTTGTTTTTCTCTTCCAATCCTTTTGTTGCATACTTATATATTGCTTATATATTATTTGTGAATTGCTACTAACATTTTGTTTGTCTAGTGCATAGAGATGCCGTCATATGTCGTGTACAAGGGTGAGATTCCCGGAGTCTACGACTACTGGAAAGAGTGTCAGAGACATGTTCACCGTTTCAGTGGTAACAGTTACAAAGGGTACACCACTAGGGCGGATGCGGAAGCTAGGTACGCGTGCTATCTAGCGGGAGAGAGGAGGGAGCGGAGGAGGAACCAGATGAAGATCAGTTTCATCGCGATGATGCTCATCGTGACCGCAACCCTCTTCTATGTGATGGTAGTTTAGATATCGACTTGTAATGTGAAGACAAACTCGCTACTCACGGTCTCGAGACTTGTAATGTTCTAACTTTGTTCGGTATTTTGAATTCAGAGACTAATATGATGAATTGTATTCGGAGACTAATCTTCTATTGTATTCGATAAATCTGTTGTTTATATGTTGTGCTATTTATATTCTGTGTTGTAATGTATTTTGTAACCTGTGCAAATATCAGAAAAGCAAAAAAAATTCCTAATATTCATAGTAGTGGCGCACCATATTGCACTTTAGTGGCGCACAGAAATAAACACACCAGTGGCGCATTATCTAAAAGTGCGCCATTAGTAACCCAGAGCACAAGGTACACATGGCCCCTTGGAGTAACAGTAGTGGCACACTTCTAGGCCTAGTAATGGCGCACTTTACCTGCGCCATTAGTATCTGGGATAGTAATGGCGCACCAGGTGGTGCGCCACTGTTATGTAGATTAACAGTGGCGCACCAGGCATGCTCCATTACTATTTATCAGTAGTGGCGTGATAATAGTGGCGCACCTATAGTGCGCCATTAATAGACAAAATAGGTGCGCCACTAACAACCTTTTTTTCTAGTAGTGTATCCGTGCTAGCTAACTTTTGCAAGTTTGCACGAATGAGCAAGGTTTTGGACTTTGTTTTCAATTTTTGTCTTAGAGTTAGCACCAATGAGCTTAGGTAGTCAACCTTTTTACTCGAGAACAAGCAAGGTTTAATACCTAGTGGGACAGCTGACGGTGCCCTACACCATGGTGGCTCACTCAAGGGGGGCCCGCTTCGGTGCATACCGGGCCCCCACATGGCCCAGGACAAGGGAGAAGCCTTAAGTAAGCGTCGAAGACCTTCGTGTCCTCCAAGACAAGGGCGGTGGCGCCCCATATCTGCATTTGTCATTGTGTAAGCCCTAGACCTCCCATCTTATATAGAGGGAGGTCGGGCATCTCATCTCAGTTAACAACTCTCGGTAGCAATCTCATACACCATTGTAACCCCTCGCACGAGGTATCCCTCCATCATGAATAACAAAGCAAGCAGGACGTAGGGTATTACTCTATGGATGCCCGAACCTAGATAAATCCCTTGCGCGACCTCCAAACTGAGACTTCCAAATGCGCTTGGACAACTACCAAGGGATCTGACGGTATTTTGCTCCGTCCGTTAGCGCAAGGCATGGGTGGCGCTGGCTGGACACCAATCTCAGATTGGATCTATTTCATCCTCTAGCGACCTCTCACCGAGAACGAGCCTAGTCTTCGACTTCCTCACTTTCATGAACGATGACATGGGCCGGGTCAACGTCAACCCACGGCCCACCCTTACACCCAGGCATCTTTAGCAGCACCTCGCGACGGCTGCCACCGATCAGGAGGGCCTATGCCACTACCATGGTGCATAACCAAAGGAGCCCGCACTGACCACTCAACTTGTCGCGATGGTCTGCGGCAATGGTCGCCCCACCCATACATCAGAAGACTATCTATAAATTCAATACATAGTGAACACTTCTTTGAAATCCTTCTCACGCCACATATGCATTGATATTTGGGTCCACCTTGTGAGAACACAAATTTTCCTTATATAAAGTATGAAAACTAGCAAATAATTATTTTTCAGGGGAAATAACTAGTTAAATGGGGTAAAATGGATCCCTTATATCACCCGCAAAAAATAATAAAAAATGGATCCCTTATATGGAGTCATTTTTTTAGAAACCAAGAATGATAGCTCTAACAACTAGCAAGTCTCATTAATTGAAGTCATCGTGTTCAGTGCTTCATTGGGTGTGTCCTTGGAATTTGATTTTGTATTTTTGATCGACCTCAAGTTGGATGACTTACAAAGGGATGGCTAAATGGATTATGTGGTTTCAAATTCCCAAGAAATATTAGAATTTAAAAAGAGGGAATGTATTTCAGAAGTAACAAGATGTTCGAAGACATGCATATGACCTCTTAAGTTTCAGAAATTCTGAAGATGCACAAATAGAGCAAACTTGGTATTGCAAAATCGGGCCATCTTGAATAATATGGTATACCACTGAATACCGCATGAACTTGTGCCGAAGATTGTCTAATTATGCCAAAGAAAACATAGATTTTTCTTTCTAAAATATTTATAGGAATTGCAGTATATTTAAAGCGCTATGAATCTTTGCAAAAGGCAGCGTTCTGAACCATAGGAATGAAACAAATCACATAAAATGATTACTAAGATCCTGAACCTGGAAAGGTAAAGGTAATATATAAATGTCCTAATAAGTCATATATCTTAAGGAATAAATTCAGAGTAACAGCCCCCGTAGCTCAGTTGGTTAGAGCGTTGGTCTTATGAGCCGAAGGTCGCGGGTTCGAGCCCCGCCGGGAGCACCTTTTTCATCAAACGTTGACAAATACTCCCTTCTTCTGTCTAAAACGTTTATATTTTTGTTTCGTTTTGTCAAGTGTTTTGATCGTTGGTACATGTTTTTTTTAGAATAATAACTTGAGTGAATTACTGCGAGCTACGAGTACATTCAGCGAGCCAGAGGGCACGAACTCCGTTAGGGACATTCCCTGATAGTCTCCTGGTCTCTATTAGTCTTAGCCAACGCTGCCAGTTCGTGGGCAAGGCCATTGCACTTCCGGCTCACAGCCACCACACGGGATGAACTGAATCTTTGCATAATCTCCTTCGAATCATGAATCAGCGGGAACCATAGCGACGTAACAGGGTGCTCAGCTTGGAGGTCCCTGATCACTGCGTCGCCTACAGTACCCGCGTTGCATACACATCTCCACTCGGTCTAGCTCTAAAAAAAAGCCTCATATGCGACATCTGCGAGTTGTTTGGTTCCCTGCATATGGACTGCCTGCATTAGCAGATTAACTTTGGCATGTTGTTTGGTTGCCTGCATTGTCTCGGCGCATGCAACTACACGTTGTTTTGTTGGCCGCATGGGGTATAATTAAGAGCTAGCACTTGCACTTAGCACATAGAGTTAAGAGATAGTAGAGAAAGTGGGAGAAGAAATGCAGTGTGCGCCGGACCATGGCGACTGCGGTGGATAGTGGTCGCTGTTGGGGAACGTAGTAATTTCAAAAAAAAATTCCTACGCACACGCAAGATATGGTGATGACATAGCAACGAGAGGGGAGAGTGTTGTCCACGTACCCTCGTAGACCGTAAGCGGAAGCATTATGACAACGCGGTTGATGTAGTCGTACGTCTTCACGATCCGACCGATCCAAGTACCGAACGTACGGCACCTCCGAGTTCAGCACACGTTCAGCTTGATGACGATCCCCGGACTCCGATCCAGCAAAGTATCGGGGATGAGTTCCGTCAGCACGACGGTGTGGTGACGATGATGATGCTCTACCGGCGCAGGGCTTCGCCTAAACACCGCGACGATATGATCGAGGTGGAAGATGGTGGAGGGGGGCACCGCACACGGCTAAGGAACGATCCGTAGATCAACTTGTGTGTTATGGGGTGCCCCCCTGCCCCCGTATATAAAGGAGCAAGGGGGAGGGGGCGGCCGGCCAAGGGAGGGCGCGCCAGGGAGGAGTCCTACTCCCACCGGGAGTAGGACTCCCTCCTTTCCTAGTCAAACTAGGAGACCTTCCATGTAGTAGGAGTAGGAGAGAAGGAAAGGGAAGAGAGAAGGGAAGGAAGGAGGGGGTGCGGCCCCTCCCCCTAGTCCAATTCGGACTAGGCCTTGGGGGGGCGCGCGGCCTGCCCTAGGCAGCCCTCTCTCTTTCCCGTATGGCCCAATAAGGCCCAATACTTCTCCCGGCGAATTCCCGTAACTCTCCGGTACTACGAAAAATACCCGAATCACTCGGAACCTTTCCGAACTCCGAATATAGTCGTCCAATATATCGATCTTTACGTCTTGACCATTTCGAGACTCCTCGTCTTGTCCCCCATCTCATCCGGGACTCCGAACTCCTTCGGTACATCAAAACTCATAAACTCATAATATAACTGTCATCGTAACGTTAAGCGTGCGGATCCTACGGGTTCGAGAACTATGTAGACATGACCTAGAACTATTCTCGGTCAATAACCAATAGCGGAACCTGGATGCCCATATTGGTTCCTACATATTCTACGAAGATCTTTATCGGTCAAACCGCATAACAACATACGTTGTTCCCTTTGTCATCGGTATGTTACTTGCCCGAGATTTGATCGTCGGTATCCAATACCTAGTTCAATCTCATTACCGGCAAGTCTCTTTACTCGTTCCGTAATGCATCATTCCGTAACCAACGCATTTGGTCACATTGCTTGCAAGGCTTATAAAGATGTGCATTACCGAGAGGGCCCAGAGATACCTCTCCGACAATCGGAGTGACAAAACCTAATCTCGAAATACGCCAACTCAACATGTACCTTCGGAGACACCTGTAGTACTCCTTTATAATCACCCAGTTACGTTGTGACGTTTGGTAGTACCCAAAGTGTTCCTCCGGTAAACGGGAGTTGCATAATTCTCATAGTTACAGGAACATGTATAAGTCATGAAGAAAGCAATAGCAACATACTAAACGATCAAGTGCTAGGCTAATGGAATGGGTCATGTCAATCACATCATTCTCCTAATGATGTGATCCCATTAATCAAATGACAACTCTTTTGTCCATGGCTAGTAAACATAACCATCTTTGATAAACGAGCTAGTCAAGTAGAGGCATACTAGTGACACTATGTTTGTCTATGTATTCACACATGTATTATGTTTCCGGTTAATACAATTCTAGCATGAATAATAAACATTTATCATGAAATAAGGAAATAAATAATAACTTTATTATTGCCTCTAGGGCATATTTCCTTCAGTCTCCCACTTGCACTAGAGTCAATAATCTAGTTCACATCGCTATGTGATTTAACATCAATATTCACATCTGCATGTGATTAATACCCATAGTTCACATGATCATGTGATCAACACCCAAAGGGTTTACTAGAGTCAATAATCTAGTTCACATCGCTATGTGATTAACACCCAAAGGGTTTACTAGAGTCAATAATCTAGTTCATATCGCTATGTGATTAACACCCAAAAGAGTACTAAGGTATGATCATGTTTTGCTCGTGAGAGAAGCTTAGTCAACGGGTCTGTCATATTCAGAGCCGTATGTATTTCGCAAATATTCTATGTCCACAATGCTCTGCACGGAGCTACTCTGGCTAATTGCTCCCACTTTCAATATGTATCCAGATTGAGACTTAGAGTCATCTGGATTGGTGTAAAAGCTTGCATCGTTGTAACTTTTACGACAGGCTCTTTTATCACCTCCATAATCGAGAAACGTCTCCTTAGTCCTCACTAAGGATATTCTTGACCCATGTCCAGTGATCTACTTATTAGATCAAAATTGTATTCCTTTGCCAAACACAGAGCAAGGTATACAATAGGTCTGGTTCACAACATAGCATACTTTATAGAACCTATGACTGAGGCATAGGGAATGACTTTTCATTCTCTTTCTATTTTCTGCAATGGTCGGGTCTTGAGTCTTACTCAACTTCACACCTTGTAACACAGGCAAGAACTCCTTCTTTGACTGTTCCATTTTGAACTATTTCAAAAATTTATCAAGGTATGTACTCATTGAAAAATCTTATCAAGCGTCTTGATCTATCTATATAGATCTTGATGCTCAATGTGTAAGCAGCTTCACCGAGGTCTTGCTTTGAAAAACTCTTATTCAAGTATCCTTTCATGCTATCCAGAATTTCCATATCATTTCCAATTAACAATATGTCCTCCACATATAATATTAGAAATGCTACAGAGCTCCCACTCACTTTCTTGTAAATACAGGCTTCTTCAAAAGTCTGTATAAAACCATATGCTTTGATCAACTCATCAAAGCGTATTTTCCAACTCCGAGATGCTTGCACCAGTCCATTGATGGATTGCTGGAGCTTGCACACTTTGTTAGCATCTTTAGGATTGACAAAAACTTTCTGGTTGCATCATATACAACTCTTCTTTAATAAATCCATTAAGGAATGCAGTTTTGACATCTATTTGCCAGATTTCATAAAATATGGCAATTGCTAACATGATTCAGACAGACTTAAGCTTCGATGCGAGTGAGAAAATCTCATCGTATTCAACACCTTGAACTTGTTGAAAACATTTCACAACAAGTCGAGCTTAGTAGATAGTAACACTACTATCAATGTCTGTCTTCCTCTTGAAGATCCATTTATTTAACATGGCTTGCTGATCATCGAGCAAGTCAATCAAAGTCCATACTTTATTCTCATACATGGATCATATCTCAGATTTTATGGCCTCAAGCCATTTCGTGGAATCCGGGCTCATCATTGCTTCCTCATAGTTCGTAGGTTCATCATGGTCTAGTAACATGACTTCCAGAACAGGATTACTGTACCACTCTGGTGCGGATCTTACTCTGGAAGACCTACGAGGTTCTGTAGTAACTTAATTTGAAGTTTCATGATCATCACCATTAACTTCCTCACTAATTGGTGTAGTAGTCACAAGTACATATTTCTGTGATGAACTACTTTCCAATAAGTGAGCAGGTACAGTTACCTCATCAAGTTCTACTTTCCTCCCACTCACTTCTTTCGAGAGAAACTCCTTCTCTAGAAAGGATCCATTCTTAGCAATGAATAACTTTCCTTCCGATCTGTGATAGAAGGTGTACCCAATAGTTAACTTTGGGTATTCTATGAAGACGCACTTCTCCGATTTGGGTTTGAGCTTATCAGGTTGAAACTTTTTTCATATAAGCATCGCAACTCCAAACTTTAAGAAATGACAGCTTAGGTTTACTGCTAAACCATAGTTCATACGGTGTCGTCTCAACGGATTTAGATGGTGCCCTTTTAAATGTGAATGCAGCTGTCTCTAATGCACAACCCCAAAACGATAGTGGTAAAACCGATAAGAGACATCATAGATCGCACCATATCCAATAAAGTGCAGTTACGGCGTTCGGACACACCATAACGTTGTGGTATTCCAGGTGGCGCGAGCTGTGAAACTATTCCACATTGTTTTAACTGAAGACCAAACTCGTAACTCAAATATTCGTCTCCGCGATCAGATCGTAGAAACTTTATTTTCTTGTTACGATGATTTTTCCACTTCACTCTGAAATTATTTGAACCTTTCAATTATTTCAGACTTATGTTTCATCAAGTAGATATACCCATATCTGCTCAAATCATTTTGTGAAGGTCAGAAAATAACGATACTTGCCACGAGCATCAACACTCATTGGATCGCATACATCGGTATGTATTATTTCCAATAAGTTAGTAGCTTGTTCCATTGTTCCGGAGAACGGAGTTTTTAGTCATCTTGCCCAAAAGGCACGGTTCGCAAGCATTAAATGATTCATAACCAAGTGATTCCGAAAATCCATCTTTATGGAGTTTCTTCATGCGCTTTACACCGATATGACCCAAACGGCAGTGCCACAAATAAGTTGCACTATCATTATTAACTTTTCATCTTTTGGCATCAATATTATGAATATGTGTATCACTACGATCGAGATCCAACAAACTATGTTCATTGGGTGTATGACCATCGAAGGTCTTATTCATGTAAACAGAACAACAATTATTCTCTGACTTTAAATGAATAACCGTATTGCAATAAACATGATCAAATCATATTCATGCTCAACTCAAACACCAAATAACATTTATTTAGGTTCAACACTAATCCCGAAAGTATAGGGAGTGTGCAATGATGATCATATCAATCTTGGAACCACTTCCAACACACATCGTCACATCACCCTCAACTAGTTTCTGTTTATTCTGTAACTCCTGTTTCGAGTTACTAATCTTAGCAACCGAACAAGTATCAAATACTCAGGGGTTACTATAAACACTAGTAAGGTACACATCAATAACATGTATATCAAATATACCCTTGTTCACTTTGCCATCCTTCTTATTCACCAAATATTCAAGGCATTTCCGTTTCTAGTGATCATTTCCTTTGCAGTATAATCACTCAGTTTCAGGCTTTGGTCTAGCTTTGGGCTTCTTCGCGGGACTGACAACTTGCTTGTCATTCTACTTGAAGTTCCCTTTCTTTCCCTTTGCCCTTTTCTTGAAACTAGTGGTCTTGTCAATCATCAACACTGGATGCTCTTTCTTGATTTCTACCTTCGTTGATTTCAACATCACGAAGAGCTCGGAATCGTTTTTGTCATCCCTTGCATACTACAGTTCATCACAAAGTTCTACTAACTTGGTGATGGTGACCAGAGAATTCTGTCAATCACTATCTTATCTGGAAGATTAACTCCCACTTGATTCAAGCGATTGAAGTACTCAGACAATCTGAGCACATGCTCACTAGTTGAGCGATTCTCCTCCATCTTTTAGCAATAGAACTTGTTGGAGACTTCATATCTCTCAACTCGGGTATTTGCTTGAAATATTAACTTCAATTCCTGGAACATCTCATATGGTCCATGAAGTTCAAAACATCTTTGAAGTCCCGATTCTAAGCCGTTAAGCATGGTGCACTAAACTATCAAGTAGTCATCATATTGAGCTAGCCAAACGTTCATAACGTCTACATCTGCTCCTGCAATAGGTCTGTCACCTAGCGGTGCATCAAGGACATAATTCTTCTGTGCAGCAATGAGGATAAACCTCAGATCATGGACCAAGTCCGCATCATTTCTACTAACATTTTTCAACATAGTTTTCTCTAGGAACACATATAAAAACATAGGGAAGCAACAACGCGAGCTATTGATCTATAACACAATTTGCAAAATACTACCAGGACTAAGTTCATGATAAATTCAAGTTCAATTAATCATATTACTTAAGAACTCCCACTTAGACAGACATCTCTCTAGTCATCTAAGTGATCATGTGATCCAAATCAACTAAACCATGTCCGATCATCACGTGAGATGGAGTAGTTTCAATGGTGAACATCATTATGTTGATCATATCTACTATATGATTCACGCTCGACCTTTCGGTCTCCGTGTTCCGAGGCCATATCTGTATATGCTAGGCTCGTCAAGTTTAACCCGAGTATTCCGTGTGTGCAACTGTTTTGCACCCGTTGTATTTGAACGTAGAGCCTATCACACCCGATCATCACGTGGTGTCTCAGCACGAAGAACTTTCGCAACGGTGCATACTCAGGGAGAACACTTCTTGATAATTAGTGAGAGATCATCTTAAAATGCTACCGTCAATCAAAGCAAGATAAGATGCATAAAGGATAAACATCACATGCAATCAATATAAGTGATATGATATGGCCATCATCATCTTGTGCTTGTGATCTCCATCTTCGAAGCACCGTCGTGATCACCATCGTCACCGGCGCGACACCTTGATCTCCATCATAGCATCGTTGTCGTTACGCCATCTATTGCTTCTACGACTATCGCTACCGCTTAGTGATAAAGTAAAGCAATTACAGGTCGTTTGCATTTCATACAATAAAGCGACAACCATATGGCTCCTGCCAGTTGCCGATAACTTCGGTTACAAAACATGATCATCTCATACAATAAAATATAGCATCACGTCTTGACCATATCACATCACAACATGCCCTGCAAAAACAAGTTAGACGTCCTCTACTTTGTTGTTGCAAAATTTTACGTGGCTGCTACGGGCTTAGCAAGAACCGTTCTTACCTACGCATCAAAACCACAACGATAGTTTGTCAAGTTGGTGCTGTTTTAACCTTCGCAAGGACCGGGCGTAGCCACACTCGGTTCAACTAAAGTGAGAGAGACGGACACCCGCCGGTCACCTTTAAGCAACGAGTGCTCGTAGCGGTGAAACCAGTCTCGCGTAAGCGTACGCGTAATATCGGTCCGGGCCGCTTCATCTCACAATACCGCCGAACCAAAGTATGACATGCTGGTAAGCAGTATGACTTATATCGCCCACAACTCACTTGTGTTCTACTCGTGCATATAACATCTACGCATAAAACCTAGCTCTGATACCACTGTTGGGGAACGTAGTAATTTCAAAAAAAAAATTCCTACGCACACGCAAGATCATGGTGATGGCATAGCAACGAGAGGGGAGAGTGTTGTCCACGTACCCTCGTAGACCGTAAGCGGAAGCGTTATGACAACGCGGTTGATGTAGTCGTACGTCTTCACGATCCGACCGATCCAAGTACCGAACGTACGGCACCTCCGGATTCAGCACACGTTCAGCTCGATGACGATCCCCGGACTCCGATCCAGCAAAGTGTCGGGGATGAGTTCCGTCAGCACGACGGTGTGGTGACGATGATGATGCTCTACCGGCGCAGGGCTTCGCCTAAACACCGCGACGATATGACCGAGGTGGAATATGGTGGAGGGGGGCACCGCACACGGCTAAGGAACGATCCGTAGATCAACTTGTGTGTTATGGGGTGCCCCCTGCCCCCGTATATAAAGGAGCAAGGGGGAGGGGGCGGCCGGCCAAGGGAGGGCGCACCAGGGAGGAGTCCTACTCCCACCGGGAGTAGGACTCCCTCCTTTCCTAGTCCAACTAGGAGACCTTCCATGTAGTAGGAGTAGGAGAGAAGGAAAGGGAAGAGAGAAGGGAAGGAAGGAGGGGGTGCGGCCCCTCCCCCTAGTCCAATTCGGACTAGGCCTTGGGGGGGCGCGCGGCCTACCCTAGGCAGCCCCTCTCTCTTTCCCGTATGGCCCAATAAGGCCCAATACTTCTCCCGTCGAATTCCCGTAACTCTCCGGTACTCCGAAAAATACCCGAATCACTCGGAACCTTTCCGAACTCCGAATATAGTCGTACAATATATCGATCTTTATGTCTCGACCATTTCGAGACTCCTCGTCATGTCCCCGATCTCATCCGGGACTCTGAACTCCTTCGGTACATCAAAACTCATAAACTCATAATATAACTGTCATCGTAACGTTAAGCGTGCGGACCCTACGGGTTCGAGAACTATGTAGACATGACCTAGAACTATTCTCGGTCAATAACCAATAGCGGAACCTGGATGCCCATATTGGTTCCTACATATTCTACGAAGATCTTTATCGGTCAAACCGTATAACAACATACGTTGTTCCCTTTGTCATCGGTATGTTACTTGCCCAAGATTTGATCGTCGGTATCCAATACCTAGTTCAATCTCGTTACCAGCAAGTCTCTTTACTCGTTCCGTAATGCATCATTCCGTAACCAACTCATTTGGTCACATTGCTTGCAAGGCTTATAAACATGTACCTTCGGAGACACCTGTAGTACTCCTTTATAATCACCCAGTTATGTTGTGACGTTTGGTAGTATCCAAAGTGTTCCTCCGGTAAATGGGAGTTGCATAATTCTCATAGTTGCGGTGCTCGCACAAAGACAGTCAACAAAGGAGGAGAATGCAGTGCTCGCGCCATGGTATCGTCAGTGCAGTGGACGAGAGAGGATGCCGAGATGATCGACACCGGAAATGACTCCAGTGTAGTAGGGCGAGAGAGAGGAGGCCAAGATGATCGACCCCGTCGGTGGCGCGCCGAACTGTAGTGTGCACGGAGGCAGATGACAGAAAAAACAATGTGCACGCCGTTGCAGCGTTAGTGCAGTAGGAGGACGACAGAGAATAGGCCGAGATGAGCGACGTCTCTAGTGTAGTAGGACATGGGCAAGGAAATCAAGGGGAGTCGGTGTCGAGAGGGACGAATAGGAGGACTCTGAGCAGAGGACAGAGGAGCTCGACATGGCGGCATCAGTGCAGTAGACTGCTGCTCAAAGAGAGATGAAGTTACAATCGTCGAAACTAAAAAGTTACAACACAGATGTTGTGAGGAACCGCGAGATTAGGCTGCTGGTCAAAGGAAATTTCAAACGATTGATCGTGCGCGATGAATCTTACAAAATTCGTCAAGAATAGCTTCAAACGGGAAGACGAAATTAAGAACTTATGACCGACAAAACTACGAACCGATCGCCTCAATGGAACCCATAGCATCAAGGTGCATCTTTTTCGTGTAGAGCTTACCTCGAAACGAAGCACCGTTGTGTAGATCAGAAGGGGTTAGGAATAACAGAATTAAAGGGAAGGTTATTGGAGGTAGGAGAACGCACAGGCTGCATACCAGCTCGTATCTCTCCCATCTCCCCTCGTGCAAGTGGCCCACCTTGTACGCTCGCCTCAGCCTGACTCGCTAGAAACTGCCGATGTGAGCGTTTCCAAGATGTGAGCCTTAGAGGAATCGAACCACTGGTGCATAGTTAGACGTGATAACCACCAGCCGACTTGAGAACTTGTGTTTACATAGTTCTTTCTGGTCCTTTTCTTCTTACCTCTTACCTCTTTCTTTTTTCCTTTTTTTTCTTATTTTTTCAAATGTTTTTTTCGGTTTTCATTTCCCTTTTTCTTTTTCGTTTCGTTTCCTTTTTTCTGTTCCTTTTTGTTTTGCAATGTGTAAACTTTTTCAGTTTCCTTTAAAAAAATATCAATGAACCCTTTTACAATATTATTGATTTTTTACAAAGTCGATGAACTTTATTCAAGATTGATGTTTTTTTTTCTAAATTGATGAAACGTTTTCAAGATGAATGATTTTTCTTAAAGTAGATGATATTTTTTTTAAAATCGATGGACTTTTTTCAAAATTTATGATTTTTTTGCAAAATCGATGATTTTTGAAAAAATCGTGATTTTTTTTCAAATCCTTGAACTTTGTTTTCAAAATCCATGGTTTTTCTAATTCATGGTATTTTTATTTATTCATCAAATGTTGATAAATACTCCCTTCTGTCCAAAATGTTTATATTTTTGTTTCATTTTGTCAAGTGTTTTAATCGTTGGTACATGTTTCTTTTAGAATAACTTAAGCGAATTACTGCGAGCTACGAGTATATTCAGTGAGCCAGAGGGCACGAACTCCGTCAGGCACATCCTCGATAGTCGACTCGCGTCTTCCCTACCCTAGCCGCCGCCACGCCATGCGACTAGGAAGGCGATATTCTTCCTCTGATCTCAGCCGGCCAGGGCGTTGGCCCCCCTCTCTCTTCGGCTGCTCCGGCGGCAGGAGGGACACTACTAGGGAAAAGCTTAGCAGCAGCGCGGGTTTTAGGCCTATCAGTAGCGCGTGATGGTGCGGTACTAGTACGGCGCTACAGCTAAAGGTTAGCAGTAGCGTGCCTTAACCCACGCTACTGCTATATCGACTTAGTAGTAGCGCTTTCCCAGAGGCGCGCTACTGGTAATTAGTAGTAGCGCTTCTCCCTTGCCCGCGGTACTACTACTATTTAGTATTTTATTTCTTATTTATTTCATGTTGTATTCATACACCTTTACACAAGTTTTCATACAACAGGAATTTAGATTGTTTTTACATCATAATGAGTTATTACATCACGGGGGTGAAAGAACCGCGGATTAGTTTCAAGTGGATGTCCATCCACTTGAAACTAATCCGCGGTTCTTTCACCCAATGATATAATATCATCATCATCATCATCATCATCATATCATTAACAACTTATCATCATAATACATCATTGTCATATAACACCTCCTCAAGATCATCGTTTTCATCAATGACATCACATAGCAAATTGGTCACTAGTCGTAATCACAAGTACTCCTCATTATCAACTCTAACACATTACCACATAATAAACATATTGTACCTCATAGGACCTACTACATTCTCTTAGAACCTACTACATTTTCTAAGGTAAAATAGCAAAAAAAAGATAGCCCCTGACTCTCCATTATGGAGAATGGAGATTATCCTGTCTCCAATTCTTCCCTTTCGCTGAATGTTACTTCCAAGAACCTCCTGGGAATGTCCAATTTTTTCCATTCTTTGATGAGCATGTGTTCACTGGTTTTAGAAATCCGATATGTACAGGTGAGCTCCCTAGATTTACCTGGCAGTATGTTCAGAACTGTAAGGCGACCATTCAGATACATCAGATGAGGCACACAATCCATCGGGAGTTTCTGTTGAAAAACATAGTAATAACTTCGTAGTTAGCAATGATGTACTAGTTTTAGAAGTATGCAAAAGATGCACGGATGTCGTAATAGTAAAAATCTTACCAGGGTATCTCCAGAGAAGTTACTGTGGTTCAACACGTGCACTAGCGGCACGTATTCACCATAATTCGGAGGAGTTTGATAATAGTTATTGTAATCCTCAACAAGAGTACAAAATGCGATCAGATGATTTTTCTCCTTATAAGTTAATTCAGAGCCATTGGTGTAGTGGGTTTTGTCAACCATGTTCCGCACAGTCTTTGAAGAATCAAAATAAGCCGTCAATGGAAATAAGCTGTCAACTATTTTGAAATAAACAATATAAATTAGTTAATAACTATGTTTGAGAAACTCACATAGCGATACAATCGGAAGCGTATCAACAAGGACCCAAATGTCCATATTGTCTTGCTCGATGTCGGGATCACCAAGATCCATGATGACAATCATACCCTCATAAAAACCATACATTTTGCAAAGTGTTTCCCAATTTTGGCAACGAAAATGGGTTACGCTCTGAGCATTGCACAAATTTACTTCAAAATCCATATCATGATGGGTCCTTAGGTGTATTTTCTTTGTTCATTTTCATGGTCTTCAAAACCCATCCTCTCCAAGACATAGCGTCTTGCATGGCATGGGATAAGCTAGTCGAATTGTAAAATATGAAAATTAGACGTTGAAATAGTTGAAGTCATGCTTAATTATGAAAAAAAACACTTGTCGTTGTTGCGTACCATTTCAACATCGAAGCTCTCCTCGAGCTTAATGCTGAAGCGCCGATCTTCGTCCAGCTCAACGAACCTGTCGCACATACCTCGATCGTCGTGGCACCAGCTGCACTCCCCTGGGAGACTATCATCGTCCGAGTACGACATTTCTTACGTTCATAATTCAAAGATTAAACTTGTACATATTCTAGCACAAGTCATGCCAGACTTCATGGAAAAAATCCGGCATGACCTTTGCTAAAAAAGGACATATCGAGCGCCTGAAATTTGCCGGAACGGAAATTAATCAACACTCCGGCAAAACATAGGGCACTCGGAGGCGTAACATGAACATGACCGGCCACTTGGGCAACCACATATCCTATATGAGCAACACAAATATACATGGAGATTTGGCAGGTCTCACCTCGAGGTCAGAGGGGGTCGTTGACGGGGACGACAACGGGGATGATGGAGGGGCTCCTTGATTTCTGCAAAAGCAAAAACCCTATAAGTTATCACTAATACATCCCGAATAATTGCTTAAACTAAAAAAATAACAACAAATATGACATGTTCAACTAGTTCTATTAATTCAACTAGTTCTTACTAAATATAAACTTACTATAAATAGAAAAAACCCAGTTCTTTCTAAAAATAAAGCAGTTCAACTAGTTATATTATTTTACTTACTAAACTAGTTCAACTAAAACTAAACTAGTTCAACTAGTTTATTAATTTACTTACTAAAAATACATTAGTTCTATTAATTCAACTAGTTCAACTAGTTTATTAATTTACTTACTAAACTAGTTCAACTAAAACTAAACTAGTTCAACTAAAGCTAAACTAGTTCAACTAAAACTAAACTAGTTCAACTACTAAAAATCATTATCTATGAACCCTAAATTAACATCTACTACTAGAAAACATCTAGTACTAACTAATTAAGCAGAGAGAAAGGGGGTGGGGAGGGGTAGGGGGCTTATAGAGAGGGGAGAGACGGTGGCGGGGAGGTGCTCGACGACGGAGAGGTAGGGACGGCGAGGGCGGGCTCAGGATCGGGAGGCGGCGGTGCTGGGCGGGCTCGGGCGGCGGCGGTGCTGGGCAGCGGCGGTGAGGTCGAGGGCGGCGACGATGAGGTTGAGAGCGGCGGCGGGCGGCGGCGACAGAGGAGTAGGGGAAAGAGGGGAATGGAGGACTTAGCCAAATTTCGAGCCGGGGCAGGTGGTTAATTCAGAAGTAGCAGTAGCGCGTTTCGGAAAGCGCGCTACTGCTACATTACCTACAGTGCGTTCTGGTATACACGCTACTGCTACTCCTTTCTCTTTTTTCCCTTTTTCATTTATTTTTCTTCACATTTTATTTTTTTTCCTTTCACCTTATTCTATTTCTTTCATTTTCAATTACCTTTCTATTTGTTTTCCATTTAATTTTATATCGTTTAGCAGTAGCGTGTTTAGAAGGAAACGCGCCGCTACAAAGTAAGTAGCGGTAGCACTGTTCTGTATGGATCGCTACTACTATGTGTAGCCTATCGGCCAAGCCGTGGGAATTATAGTGGTAGCGCTTGTTTCTGGACATGCGCTACTGCTAACTTTTGAGCTATAGCGCGCTTTTCGTGAATGGGCTACTACAAATTAGCAGTAGCGCCCTATTTTAACTGGCGCTACTACTATACCTCTATGTATAGGCTTTTCCCTAGTAGTGGAGGGGGACCCCGTTCCTCTGTTCTGTAGTTTGGTTTTGGATTTATAGGTCGTGGTGCACTGTTGGGGTGGTGGGAGCGGCGCCCGGACGAATAAATCTGCCTCAGCTTCACTCCCACACTGACGGTGCTGTTCATGGCGGCGTCTCGGAGTTGATGACATCGTGTGATTGCCGATCCTTCAGATCGGTTGTGTTAGGGTTCATGGATGATGTCGGCGAGGCGGCGGCGACGGCGACTCCATCAGGTGTGTCTCTCCTTCTGCTCTGTCCCCGTTGTTGTGGCGTTGTCTCTGATGTCATGGTGGAGCAGGGAGGTTTTGTCATCTAGGAGTACACGCAGACGGTTGTCTGCGCAAGTGACAGCTGGAAGATAGTGCATCCCATGCTGGGTTTGTGGTTGGTGGCTGATAGTTCTGGTTTCCTCCTTCGACGTCGTTGTCGTGCGGGGGTGTCAGATCTAGAGTTCGATGGCGTGTCCGGGGACATGTTGCCCCAGTCTGATTCTTTCAACGACAATGGTTTTGCTTCTGGTGAACTACTCTCGAGGTCCGCAAAGCTGCTGATCAGCGATGAAGCCGCGTCGAGCTCGGGTGAAGAGGTGATCTATTTTCTTTCCCTTTGGTGGCCGTTTTCGGTTCAGGGTCAAGCTGAATGGTGGTCTGTCGAGGATGTTTGCCCCATATAGGGGGCTCCGACAAGGCGACCCCCTCTCTCCATATCTGTTCTTACTTTGTGTGGAGGGGTTCTCGGTCTTGCTCAAAAGAGCCCACCAGGAGAAGGCAATCAGTGGAGTCTCGTTTGGGTCTAATGGCCCGCAGGTAACACATTTGCTGTTTGCGGACGATAGCATCGTCTTTCTGGAAGGGTCTGAATCGAGTATGGAGGTGTTGAAGGATATCTTAGTGAGGTATGAGGTTGCTTCCGGTCAGAAAGTGAACTTGCAGAAATCTTCCATCTTCTTTGGCAAAGGCTGCTCGGAGGAAACTAAGGAGTTACTGAAGCAAACTAGTGGGATTTCCTCGGAGGCGCTTAGTGAGAAGTACTTGGGCCTGCCCACACGGGTGGGGCGGTCCAAAGATGGTGCTTTCAGACAGGTCCTCGAGAGCTCTAAAGGTAAAGTGGGCGGCTGGAAAGGGCAGGGTCTGTCGAAGAAGGCCCGGGAGGTGCTGGTAAAATCTTCGTTGCAAGCTACACCAACCCACACCATGAGTTGTTTCCAACTTACCAAGAAAATGTGCCGGAATCTGAAATCAATATCGTCAAAATTCTGGTGGGGAGCAACGGATGGTGAGCGGAAGGTGCATTGGATCTCCTGGGAAAAGATGTGAGAGTCTCGGAAGGAGGGGGGCCTTAGCTTTAGGGACCCCGAGGTGTTCAACCAGGCGCTTCTTGCCAAGCAGGCGTGGCGTATCTACCAGCGGCCTTCTTCATTGTGTGCCTGTGTCTTGAAAGCTCGCTACTACCCGTGCTGTTCCATTCTGAATGCTACGTGCCCGACGGCGGGCTCCTTCACCTTCAGAAGCATCATCCATGGAAGGGAGCTGCTAAGAGCGGGCTCAATCTGGCGGATCGGGGATGGCTCATCTATTAATGTTCATCACAGCAATTGGATCCCAAGAGCTGGATGCATGCGGCCACTGGGCCAACGTTTTATCCCGGGTGTGACCAAAGTTGCGGACCTGTTGACGCAGGATGGGTCGGCGTGGGATGACACTAAGGTGGATGCTATGGTCTCTCACGATGACGCCAAGGATATTAAGCATATTGCGATTGGGGGCGCGGGCTCTGATGACTATCTCGCTTGGAACCATATTCGCAATGGTGTGCTGACTGTCCGTTCAGCGTACCACTTGAGGATGTCGATGAACAGAGTGGCCTCTGGACGACCGGAAGCTTCTAACTCGGTGGCCAAGCACAAGGGATACCTAGCTCTGTGGGACTCGGATGCGTCGGGAAAAGCAAAAATTCATGTGTGGCGCTTGATTCGAAATGGGCTTGCGGTTGGCTCTGAGCTTCTCAGGAGAAGAATAAAGCCTGGGGTGTTCTGTGTTGCTTGTGGTCGAGAGGAGACAGCCTTTCATAGGTTTTGGGGCTGCCACCACTCTGACATGTTCTGGAAGCTCATGCGCTCGGAGAAGGGGTTCAAGGCGTCTCCTCCTTCTAGTCTGAGGGAGTCCCAACGGGCTATGGCGGACTGGTTGCTGGAGTGGTTTGCGTCGGCTAAGGACGAGGAGAAAGAGATGATGATCCATGCCACTTATGGCATGTGCCTCGCCAGGAATGAAGCCCAGGATGGAAGACGGATTGCTCAACCTCGGGAGGTTCTTGACCGTGTGTTCTCCTCCTTGCTCCAATGGAGGGAGGCACATGCTGTAGCGAAGAGGCCAACAGAAGCCAAGCCAGTGCAGTAATGGGAGGCGCCTGACGAAGGTTGGGTCAAGGGGAATGCGGATGGAGCTCTGGCTAAGCAGATGGACAAAGGAGGAGGAGGAGCGATTCTGCGTGACCATCATGGCGGATTCCTTGCTGCTGCTGGTTTCTTTTTCCCTCACTGTGCTGATCCGGAAGGAGCGGAATTCCGGGCCTGTTTGGGTCTTCTTTGGCTGGCTAGGGACCAACAGGTGCAACGGATCTTGGTGGAGCAGGACTGTCAAGCTGCCGTGAAGATGATCAATTCTTCCGAGAAGATCATGGCTGCGGTCGGCCCTTGGGTGCAGGAAATAATTTTTTTGCTGGATGAGTTCATGGACTTTAGGGTTGTGTGGACTCACCGATCTGCGAACGAGGCAGCTCACAAGCTGGCTAGGGTTAGTGTTGGAGACGAGAGGTCTCATGTTTGGGTGGGTGTTCCCCCAGAGTTCTTGCTAGATGTTGTAGCTAATGACATTCCAAACCTGTTTTAAGTAATGAATGTGACGAAGGTTGGGTCAAGGGGAATGCGGATGGAGCTCTGGCTAAGCAGATGGACAAAGGAGGAGGAGGAGCGATTCTGCGTGACCATCATGGCGGATTCCTTGCTGCTGCTGGTTTCTTTTTCCCTCACTGTGCTGATCCGAAAGGAGCGGAATTCCGGGCCTGTTTGGGTCTTCTTTGGCTGGCTAGGGACCAACAGGTGCAGCGGATCTTGGTGGAGCAGGACTGTCAAGCTGCCGTGAAGATGATCAATTCTTCCGAGAAGATCATGGCTGCGGTCGGCCCTTGGGTGCAGGAAATAAATGTTTTGCTGGATGAGTTCATGGACTTTAGGGTTGTGTGGACTCGCCGATCTGCGAACGAGGCAGCTCACAAGCTGGCTAGGGTTAGTGTTGGAGACGAGAGGTCTCATGTTTGGGTGGGTGTTCCCCCAGAGTTCTTGCTAGATGTTGTAGCTAATGACATTCCAAACCTGTTTTAAGTAATGAATGTGATTTCCCCTAAAAAAAAGTAAAAAATGTGAGCCTTAGAGGATTCAAACCACGTACTTCATGGTGCATAGTTAGACGTGATAACCACCAGCTGACTTGAGAACTCGTGTTTACGTAGTTCTTTCTGGTCCTTTTTTTCTTACCTCTTCTCTCTTTCTTTTTTTCTTGTTTTCTTGTTTTTTCAAACGTTTTTTTTCGGTTTTCATTTCCCTTTTTCTTTTTTGTTTCGTTTCCTTTTTTCTGTTCCTTTTTGTTTTGCAATGTGCAAACTTTTTCAGTTTCCTTAAAAAAAATCAATGAACCTTTTTACAATATTAATGATTTTTTTACAAAGTCGATGAACTTTATTCAAGATTGATGTTTTTTTTCTAAATTGATGAAACTTTCTCAAGATGAATGATTTTTAAAAGTAGATGATATTTTTTTTCAAAATTGATGGACTTTTTTCAAAATTTATAAACTTTTTGCAAAATTGATGATTTTTTAAAAAATCATGATTTTTTTTCAAATCCTTGAACTTTGTTTTCAAAACCCATGGTTTTCTAATTCATGGTATTTTTAATTTATGAAATTTTTGCAAATCCACTTTATTTTTCCAAATCCGTGAACTTTTCCAATAGGATGAACCCTTTTTATAGTCAATGGTCAAAGGTCAAACATGTCAATGGTCAACTTTTTGTCCAGGTCAACCATGAAGAAGTTTCTTTTGGTCGAACCATGGAGAAGTGATCAGGCGTATGCTCTTTGTTGGAAGCGAGAGAGAGGATTGGTGGAATAGTTTTGTTAGACTGTATTTACATATAGCTTCTGTATATGTCTTGTATATTGTATCGTACACCTTGGTGTACCCCTTATATATATGAGATAGCCACACCCTTAACGGGTGTCGTGCAGTTTCCCAAAACCCTAAGTCTTACATGGTATCAACCCTAACCGATCCTATGTCTTCCGCTGTTGCTGCCGCCGCCGCCTCCGCCACCGCGATCGCGCCCAACTCCGTCGCCGCCGTCGCGCCGGCTTCTGTCACGGCGCCTGCGTCGCCATTCCTCTCCTCGCGTCCCCTGGTTTCGGTCTACACCGGCCAATCTTCGATGGCAGGCGCCTCCTCGGATCAGCCACCGCCGTCGTCACCGGCCGCGCCTCCGCCGACCCTGGGGGATCCTTCGTACACCGGTCCGTGGATGGGATCGGCCACCTACGCCCCCCACGGGGCTGCTCCACTCCCGCCCGCAGGCCCCTACGGGGCGGTGCCCGTCCCCGCTGGATCGGCAGCCTACGGCTCGTACGGGGCTGCTCCACTCCCGTCCGCAGGCCCCTACAGGGCGGCGCCCGTCCCTGCCGGATCGGCGGCCTATGGCCCCTACGGGGCCGCTACTTCATCAACGGGCCACTACGGGGCGCCGCCCTACGCGCCCGCCGCGGCTGCATCTCCTGCCGCTGTTGCAGCGGCGCCCTACGTGCCCTACGCGCCTTCACCTGTCGCCGCGAACGCTGGGTCGGACAGGGCCCCGCCGCCGCCATTGCCCTACGGCGGCTACTACCCTCCGGCCATGGCTGCATCTGGTGGATCATCTCACATGACCTACTACACGGCGCCTCCTCCTACTGATCATGCCGTGGCCAGCACGCCGTTCTACTTCGCGCATCTGATCCCAGTGAAGCTGACGACGGACAATTATCTGTCATGGCGTGCACAGGTGTTGCCACTTCTCTGCAGTCGCTATCTGGAGGGCTACGTCGAGGGTTCCTTGCCGTGTCCTCCACCACATCACCCGGCATACCATGCGTGGGTGGCTCAGGATCAGGCCATACTTTCGGCGATCCAGTCGTCGCTCACCGAGGCGGTGTCCTCCTTGGTTCTCTTCACTGCCACGTCCTAGGAGGCGTGGTCTGCCCTTCACACTAGCTTTGCATCTCAGCAGCAGGCTCGTGCTCACACTCTTCGTACGGAGCTGGGAGAGACCAAGCTTCTTGACCTCAGCATTACCGACTACTTCGGCAAGATGACGCGTCTCGCAGACACTCTAGCCTCCATTGGTCAACCGCTTCGCAAAGAGGACTTCACCACCTTCGTCATGAACGGTCTGGATGACGACTATGATAACCTTGCTGAGAACATCAATGGCCGTGATACTCCACTTGAACCCCGTGAGCTCTACGCCCGCCTCCTTGCTACAGAACAGCGCATCAAGTTCTGCCGTACCAATCCGAGTTTCATGGCTGCCAACGCTGCCACTCGTGGAAAAGGGAAGCCCTTCAAGTCAACTGCAGCGGGCAAAACATCACCATTGACTTTGCCGGCTCCGCGGTCGCCTGCCGCAGCTCCTTTCCCCACGACCGGGGGTGGTCGTTCGTGTGCCTGCTGCCCTTCTTGTGGCGTTCAGCTCCCTTGTCAACTGTGCAACATCCCAGGTCATGTTGCTTCCCGCTATCATCGCCGCTTCAAGCAGGACTTCCTCGGCGTCGGCAACAATGGCAAAGGCAACGAGAAACAAGCTGCCTTGGCCACTCATGAGCCTGCTCGTCAAGCAGGCCACACTACATCATACCCCATTGATCCAACATGGTATATGGACACAGGCGCTACGAATCATTTGACGGGTGAGATGGGCAAACTCTTAGTTCAGGAGCCATACCGTGGTAATGATCAGGTTCACACCGCCAGTGGAGCAGGTATGCACATATCACATGTTGGTCAGGCCTCTCTTTTAACTCATAAACAGAAATCTCTCCATCTTCGTAATGTCCTTAGAGTTCCTTCTGCTACTCGTAGCCTATTGTCTATTCCTCAGCTTACTCGTGATAACAATGTTTTCACTGAGTTTCATCCTTTTTATTTTTTTATCAAGGATCGGGCCACGAGGGACGTTCTGCTTAGAGGTCGCCTGCGCGATGGATTATATGCACTTGATCTGCCTTCTGCCCCTCGAGCACTCACTGGTGTCCGTGTGTCGCCTACTCATTGGCATGCACGGCTCGGCCATCCTGCCACTCCCATAGTTCGTAGTGTTCTTCATCATCATAGTCTTCCCGTTGTGTCCAATAAAGATGTTGCCACAGTCTGTGATGCCTGTCAACAAGGCAAGAGTCATCAGCTTTCGTTTTCTGATTCGAGTCGTGTCGTCAAAACTCCACTTGAGCTTATTTATTCTGATGTATGGGGGCATACCCAAACTTCTGTGAGCGGTCATAATTATTATGTCAGTTTTATTGATGCTTATAGTCGGTTCACTTGGCTTTATCTTATCAAACGTAAATCCGATGTGTTTGACGTGTTCCTGCAATTTCAAGCTCATGTTGAGCGTCTTCTTAAGCATAAGATTATTCATGTTCAGTCAGATTGGGGGGGGTGAATATCACAACCTCAATTCCTTTTTTAATAAGCTTGGGATTTCGCATCGCGTGTCTTGTCCTCATACACATCAGCAGAATGGCACGGCTGAACGTAAGCATCGTCACATTGTCGAAACCGGTCTCACCTTACTTGCTCATGCATCAGCACCTTTTCGTTTTTGGAGTGATGCTTTTTCTACTGCCTGTTTTCTCATAAATAGGCTTCCTACACGTCTCCTTGGGATGAAAACACCACTTGAACTATTGCTTAATGAGGTTCCAGATTATACTTTTCTCAAAGTTTTTGGTTGTGCATGCTGGCCTCATCTTCGTCCTTATAATAAGCACAAGCTCGAGTTTCGGTCCAAACTTTGTGTATTTCTTGGGTATAGCTCTCTTCACAAAGGGTACAAGTGTCTTCATATTCCATCCAACCGTGTCTACATCTCGCGTGATGTTGTGTTTGACGAGAGTGTATTCCCGTTCTCGTCTTTGTCCATAACTCCCACCCCTCCAGCCTCCTCCTTGCAATCCACCTCTCCACTGCCTGCTCAATTTGTTGATATTGCATATTCTCCTGCGTTGTTGCCTAATCATGCTGCAGGAACGGGTCGTGGAGTTCGCCTGGAGTTGCTGGAGGAGCCGGAGCCATCAACTGCACCCGACGTGGCGAATGGCCTTGTGCATGCGCCATGCATGCCTGGACTGGGCGCCTCAGCGTCGGCTCCGTCCGCGCCGGCCTCTTCTGAGGCTGGGTCGGTTCCGCCTGGGCCGGCCTTGCCCGGGCTGGTCTCCCCTGCGTCGGCCTCCCCCGAGCCGGTGATTCCATCTGGGCCGGCCTCCCCCGAGCTGGTGCTCCCATCTGGGCCGGCCTCTCCTGAGCCGGTGAGCTCGCCTGGGCTGGGCTGCCGCGCCTCGGTTGGCCTTGAGCCGACTGACTCGCCCATCCAGTCGAGTCTGTCGCCAGGGTCGGCCTCGCCTGGGTCGGCCTCGTCCTCGCCTGTCGCCGCTGCATCGTCACCGGCTGCGTCGGATACTTCTTCATCGCCGGGGCCGTTGCCACTGGTTGCACCACCTGCGGCCGTTCCTCTTCGACCACATACTCGCAGTCGATCCGGTATTGTGTGTCCCAAGCAACGCAAAGATGGGACGGTCGCCTGGCTTGCGGCATGTGTTGCTCATGTCAAGGAAGATCCTTCGGCTGAACCGCGTCACTTCCAGGTTGCTCTCGGGATTCCTCATTGGCGTCAAGCTATGGAGCAAGAGTATCAGGCATTGTTGACAAATGGTACTTGGCAGCTTGTTCCTCCGGTCTCTGGTGTCAATGTCATTGATTCCAAGTGGGTCTTCAAGGTTAAGAAGCATGCTGATGGTTCTATTGAACGCTATAAGGCACGGTTAGTGGCGAAAGGGTTCAAGCAAAGGTATGGTCTTGACTATGAGGATACGTTCAGTCCGGTGATCAAACCAACAACTATTCGACTTCTGTTGTCCTTGGCTGTTACTCGGGGCTGGTTTCTTCGTCAGCTGGATGTTCAAAATGCCTTTCTTCATGGTGTTCTGGATGAGGAGGTTTACATGCGTCAGCCCCCTGGTTTTGTTGATCCTGCTCGTCCTCATCATCTGTGTCGCCTGGTCAAGGCGCTCTATGGGTTGAAGCAGGCTCCTCGTGCTTGGCATGCCAGATTGGGCTCTGTTCTTCGGTCACTTGGTTTTGTTCCCTCTACTGCTGACACCTCGCTCTTCCTTCTGCATCGACCTCAGGTGACGATGTATCTTCTGGTATATGTTGATGACATCATCCTCATTAGCTCCTCGGATGCTGCTGCTGACCGTCTGATATCTTCCTTGAGTGGAGATTTTGCGGTGAAGGATTTAGGAACGTTGCATTACTTCCTTGGGCTGGAAGTTTCACATTCTTCTGCTGGCTTGACACTCACACAGCATAAGTATTCGATGGACCTGTTGCGACGGGCAGGTATGCTTAAATGCAAACATGTCATGACTCCTATGTCTGCTACTGATCGTCTGTCTGCGTTTGATGGAGATCCTCTCACCTCTGATGACGCCACTGAGTATCGTAGCGTTGTTGGTGGCCTGCAGTACTTAACTATCACTCGGCCAGATCTCTCATATGCAGTCAATCGTGTCTGCCAATTTCTTCATGCTCCTCGGACTTCTCATTGGACAGCGGTGAAGCGGATTCTTCGTTATGTTTGCTTTACTGCCTCATATGGTTTGCTCCTTCAGCCAGCACCGTCTCCTACGCTTTCTGCTTTTTCAGATGCTGACTGGGCTGGTAATCCAGATGACAGGCGATCCACGGGGGGACATGCTGTCTTCTTTGGTCCTAACTTGATCGCCTGGGCTGCTCGCAAACAAGCTACAGTGTCCAGGAGTAGCACTGAAGCAGAATATAAAGCCGTTGCAAATGCTACAGCTGAGATCATATGGGTACACTCCTTATTGAGAGAGTTGGGAGTTCCTCAAACTCAGCCGCCTGTCCTTTGGTGTGATAACATTGGAGCTACATATCTCTCATCTAATCCAGTGTTTCATGCTCGGACAAAGCACATAGAAGTTGACTATCATTTTGTATGGGAACGTGTTGCACAGAAGCTACTCCACATCAAGTTCATCTCCTCCAAAGATCAACTTGCTGACATTTTCACGAAGCCTCTTCCACAACCTCAGTTTGTAGGCTGCAGGCGCAATCTTAACATACTTTGTACTTCAGGGCATAGTTAAGATTGAGGGAGGGTGTTAGACTGTATTTACATATAGCTTCTGTATATGTCTTGTATATTGTATCGTACACCTTGGTGTACCCCTTATATATATGAGATAGCCACACCCTTAACGGGTGTCGTGCAGTTTCCCAAAACCCTAAGTCTTACAAGTTTGATGTATTGCTTGAGCCTTATGGGCATATTAAGAAACAGTATAACTGGACGAGCAACAAGCCACCACAGTTGTTTGCTTCGCTGACAGTTGGATCAAGCCTATGAACGCACCAGATCGGCCGGTCACTCGTTGCATCCTCAAGGCCGTTTTCTTTCTCCTCTCATCATCCGGGCCGAAAATTGTAACTGGGTCATCAAGTTTGCTGTGATCCAGGTCGAGAGACAAAACGGCTCGACGAGAAAAGTAATCGCTCAAAAGAAAAAAGCAGGCGGAGCGGCGGTGTGGGCGAAGGAGATGATGGAGTTGTCGTCGTTTCTTCCTGCCATTAATGGCATATACAAGGCGCGCTGCCACTGCCCTTCCCTTCTACACTGCCCACCTTCTATTCCCTGCTTCATGAGTCTATTTATGCTCTAATCTATATGTTTCCTCTTGTAGTCTTGTTGCTTCCTGAGCAGCCATGGTTGACATTTATGTTTCCCCTCCTTGCTTGCAGAAATTTTGGTTTTTCCTCATCATGTTTTCTCGGTTTGCATAGGTGCTGATACCAACTCTTTTGTGTGTGTGTGTGTGTGTGTGTGTGTGTGGAATCAGGACTACGACGACGATATGCTGGAGAGGGTGCATGTCAGCAGCAACGGGGAACGAGGAGTAGGCCATGGCGTCAAACGGCTCTAGAAAACAGAGGAGGACACAAAGCGCCACCCCACCACCCACCCTGACCACGATGAGAGTGCAACACATCTCCACTCCCACTATGGAACTGCCTTCTCCCCTCGCTGCTGATGGGTATTTTTGCATTGATGTGTTCCATTCTGAACTCAAACACGTTGGAAGGGACAATAAATCTTCAGATTACCTGTATACTAGAACTCCACCCAACCAATCTAACTAGTGGCGTTCGGTACCAGAGGCGTGCTCTGTGTTTACCCGGAACGGCAAAAGGAGCAGGTAGATTGGGTCACGCCGTTGAAAGGAAGCCGGTCCGCTGCTGCCATTTCTTCTGTCTCTACATCAGATCCTGGGGCTGAGCCTGTGGGGCGCGGTGGCTGCTGCGTCTGCGGTTTTCTTCTGTTAGTTCCGAGGTTTGCTGTTTCTTCGATTATTTGTTATTGTTGGTGTGTTGTTGTGCTAGATCTGTGCTATTTCTTTTCTATTTTGGTGGATAGTTGGATTTTGTCTTGCGTTTGTGGTGATTGGTGGTTCTGATTCGCACTATATTGTCTTTTCCATGAGTTCGAGATTGTACTTTAAGGACAAAATGTTCATTGAAAGCTGGAGTAGAAAGTGAATGGAGTCACTTTGCGTGAATGGAAGTGCGTCTTTGGAGTTCTGTCAGGATACTGAAGATGTTTTGATGGTCATGTACATGCATTGAGTGGCTGCTACACTTATCTTTTACTCTGCCAATTGATTGCCATAGTCTCGTAATACAGTGTAATGTTCGTTTTTAATCTTTGTCGTTCTGTGGATTCATGTCCTCTGTTTTTCCCCTTTTCCCCTTGTTTGGTATATCTAGGATGAGTTCTCTCGGGGTACTCATTGTATTGCAATGGTCATGTACATGCAGAAAATGAGAGGTAGAGTTATTTTCTACTGTATGAATTTATTGCCATTGTATCGTATGTGGGTAATCAACTTATGCTGCATTTAACTGTTGGAATCATGTGTGCATGGTGGTGTAGGCTGAGAGTTGGGGACACTATACTGGGCAGTGTGTGCAATATCAGTATTTAGTGAGTGTGCTATTCGGTGCTGCTATGTCTGTGTTGAAAACTATTCATTACTGTTAAGTATTGACTACATCCTAATTTTGTGAATCGCCTTGTTTTGCATAGGGTAACTGGGGCTAAAAGCATGTGCATCAATTATGTAAATCACCAGTGAGGCCCTCATATTGGATGATATTGTAAATTATGTTAGGTCCCTGTGAAACAAAGATTATGTACTAATGTCGGCAATGAAAATAAATCTACTTGTGAAAAAGTTACACTTTAGAGAGTTAGCTTGTTAAAACAATTTCTTCATTTCCATGATCCATTTTATATCCATGGGAATTGCTTCCTGAGCTTTATGTTATATCATTTTTGCACATACTAGGACAAAACTACACCATAGAGTTGGTTTATACTGGCTATCTAATCCTCTAAAACTCTACGCTCCCTCGAGAGGGGGCTCCTGATTGATCGTGGGGGTGTGGCCTGCAGGGTGGGTCCTCCCTGCCAGCTTCTTGGTCGTTTGTCTCGGCCTGTCGGTCTACTCGAGTGTACTTGTGGCGCCTTGGTACACATCCTTCCGCACGTGTCGGTGCTTCGTTTCGTTTTACAGCTGGGGTTGCGATCAATTGTTTCCCTACCGATTTGGGTGAGGCGGGTGGCGGCACTTGTTTCTTTTTTGAGACGGCGTGGCGGCGTCGGGCTCTTCGTTGAGCGGGGAGCGCGGTGGTCTTTGGTTGTGGATTCGGTTTCTGCCTCTTTGTTGGGGTGGGGGATCTTCTACTGCCCGTTTCTTCTTCTCCTGCATCTGTTTCATCAGAGGGAGGCTGCGGGCTGCGTCGACTGGTGGGTTTGGGTCTCCTGTGTCCTTTTGTCCGCTCAGAGGTTTGTGATTTATGTGTTCTTTGTGTTCGAAGTGCCCAGGCAATTCTTTCGCTGGCCATGGAATCTGAAAGGAGGGACGCAACCATTGATCTGAGAGAGGGGAATCGATAAGCAACTGGCGCTATGTGCACTGCTCCAAAGGAATGCTGGTTAGTATTGGTTTGTGAGAGTCTGTTCATCTTAGCATTCACCTCAGATGCATTCTTTGGATATTTTGAGACTCTGGGAGAAAAATATATTATACGGCCAAGTATTAGCCTTTGATTTAATTTCTGTTCTCCCTATTTTCATAATAAAATGTTTGATATATGCTGCTACAGAGTAGGCAGCTTTCATTTCATGGATTATTCGTCGTGCTATGTCCAACTACTGCTTTGGCTTCAGGTAGATGGTATTCAGTCAAGCATTAAAGTATGTTTGTTTTAGGTTTTCAGACCAAGTAATTTGTATTGATTTACTATGACTAGCTTTATAAATGGGTGTTTTTTACGTTGGTGTTTACTAGGAAGAAACCAAGGTTCTTATATGAGTTGCATCTTCCTAATATCAGGAAATCTCTGTTGGCGTTTGTACCTCCATGGTATGATGGCCCTCTTAAAAGATCCTGCTTATCAGCAGCTATGTTAAAGATGTATCTAAGCGCTGTTGGTGTGTGCAAGGAGCGTGAGCATCCCCAGGTCCATATGTTGGTTATCTGGACCCTGCGTGCAGTGATATGCTTCATGATATATAGGATAGCAGTCAAGAAATGCTGCAAAAGTGTACGTCTGTTATTGCATTTGTGCATGCGGAAGATCTGCGTAGGATAGAGGATGATGTTGTTCATGTCTTAGGTCCAGGTCATGCCGAGAAGCGTAAGGATGCAACTATAATCATCACACATATGATTCCCTTATAATTGTGATCTCTGCGGCACTGCCAGGTGCACCTGTTCTTTGGGTAATCCTGTTTTTTGTAGGCCTGAATGGGATCCAATTCAGTAAAAGAAGTGTGTCACATAGCATTGTTTCCGGGTGGGTCAAAGCTGGCCCCATGGTTGTGTATACGATTCTGCAAATTTTGCTACCCTTAGGTGTGATCCTCCATGGAGCGGAATTTATCTGTATGGGTCACAGAAGGCAGGTTTGTGTCAGTTCAGATGTACTTTGTTATGAGTGATGTTTTCAAAGCTAGGTGTAGCAAGTTTGAGGCAGATAATACCTTAAATGTTTGAGACAGATATTCGCAAAACCTTATCTTCCGAACAAGGTGCTCAGAGATTTGTCTTATGTCGTTGTAGTTAAAAACACCATCTTATTACGATCATACTTCTAATTGATTTGTTTTGGCAGAGATGCAGGCTATACTGTTTTGCAAGAAAGGTTCACCAGTGCTCAAGATTTTGTATGGCTGAACAGAGTCAAACAACAGGAAACAGAGGGTTCGTCGGCAACCGTGTAGTTGTCCATGAGGCTACTGTGTTCGCCAGCAAAGTATCATATAGATGCTAGATTGTCGATTTTCTGCCATTAATGAGAAAGCCTACTATTCATGAGAATGTATGCACGGATTCTGCTGATTTACCAGTGTATTGCTAACTTTTAAGTGAGTTCTTTGTTTACAAAAGCTCTTTATCTGTAGATCCGCTCAGAAGAGGAATGAGCGGTGTTCATGTTTTTTTATGAAGATCGTAAGACCAAACCGGATGGACCAAGAACCAAACCCGCACAAACAAATTCCAGAAAAACAAGCTAGATATAAAAACCGTCCAGACATAACAGTTTGAGGAAGAAAAATATATCAACTCACACCCGAAAGAAAACCCGCGCAGCACCGCGCGCGTATCCCTCTAGTTACTTGTGAACTTGGGATCAAAGTCAGTGCTTTTGTTTAGCAGGTGGAGTTCAGATCCTCTATAATTAATTATTTAATATGCTGCAGCAACAAGTATGTTGGAGTTTGTTCTTGATATGTTGTCAGCAAATATTCAGTCAAATTGCCGCCACTCGCTGATTATGTAAATGAACCAAGATCAATACCTATGGTTGCTACTATATTTTTATATTTATTAATTCATTTAATAATGAGCGGGCGTGGCAACACGCGCCTTTATGGTCTAGTATATAGGAGTACATGATCATCTTGGAGTAGAAGGCAAGGTAGAATAATATCCTACGCTATCCTAGCTTTCATAATAATCATGATACTCATCCCCCCGCAGTCACAACGGTAGCGACGCAGACGGTGAGACTGGAGAAGAATCTGAAGGCAAGCCGACGGACACCCCCCCCACAGTTGTAACGGTTGATGCATCGCGGAGTCGTGGCTGTAGTGGAAACCGACGAGGTTGATCAAGCAGGCGGTAGCCCTTTGTGCCGTTTGTCAATGTAGTCGAGAGCGTGGGTGGTGGAGCCGTGGTCGAGGTAGCCGTGCGAAGAATGCCGTGGTCGATGTCGAGTTGGGGTAGCCGGTGTCGCGGAAATCGCCGTGGAGCCGTGGGCGCAAGGAGGCGCCGAGTTAGTCATGGGCGCAGTGGTGCGCCAGGAAGTAGATGATGTTGACGACGCATCGCGCCAGGGTTGCCAGCCCAGGAGACACATCATAGACGAAGGCACACGTCGGTGTTACCAGCACCGGGCATGCGTAGACGGACGAAGACAAAGTTGATGAAGCACCGCACCAGGCTTGCCAGGTTCGCGGACACGTCGTGGATGAAGACACGCGGCAGTGTTGCCAGCACCGGGCATGCGTAGACTGGGACCTGCACGAGTTGTACGCCATGTCGAAGAAGTCGGAGAGGCCAGCAGAGAAGGACCCGACGACGGTTGCGGCCGCGGTTGTCGGAGTAGATGAAGCGGTCGAGGTAGATGACGGCGACGCTAGCGACGGGCTGGTTCTAGACGAAGACGAAGGGGGTGGACGGGCGGCTACGGCGGCCACAGGGGTAGCGGCGGCGGCCGCCAAAGAAGAGCGGTGGCGGCGGCCTGACGGCGGCGGCGGCGGCTAGGTTAGGAGCGCGGCGGCGATGCTCGAAGAAGGCAAAGAACCCGACAACATGATGAAGACCAGCGTGGACAGTAGCGTTCCCGCGCCAAGGGAGGCGGCGCAGCGCATACCACGAAAAGTCGACGCGCAGCGACGACAGTGGACCGCGGCCCGCGGCGCTATGGCCCGAAGGGCCGACGCAGCGGCGGCGGGCAGGTCGGGGCGACGGCGGGAAGACCTCGGGGCGGCGGCAGAGACCGCGGGTTGCGGCGCGACAGCCCGAAGGGGCGGTGCGCCGAAGGAGCGTAGGTCGGTGCAACCGCGGGGACGGCCTCGGGACGGCGGCGTGGACCGCGTGCCACGTTTACTACGACCCAGCGGGGTGACGCAGCAGCGACGCGAGGGTCGGTGCAGCCATGGGGACGGCCTGGAGCGGACGACCCCGGGGCGGCGGTGGACTGCGGGCCGCGACACTATGGCCCGAAGGGGCGACGCAGCGATGACGCGGGTTGGTGCAGCCGGGAGAAGAACCGTGGGGCGACGGTGCTGCAGCCTGAAGGGGTGACGCAGCTGCAGCCCGTTGCTCGATCGGTGGAGGGGCGCGCTGAACTCGGGGATGCTCTTCACGGGGCCTGCGGAGGCGCGCGCAACCGACGGGCCAGGTCGGTCGCATGGTGTAGATGAGGCGGATCGCAGCGGCGGGCGGGTGATCAATCCGATCGCGCGCGAGGTCGGGGATGCCGCTCGGTGGAGACGGGATGGTGGCGGAGTCTGAGATGAAGCCGATGACGGCGAGCGGCAGGGCGGCTATGATTGGCTGCCGCATGGCGCGAGGCCGTCGGGTCCGGGCGATGCAGGTTTCCCGATCGGAGCAGGCCGGTGACGGCCGGCGCAGGGCGATGGGTGGACCGACGTGCGGACGGCTACTGGCCCTGATGGGCCGCTTCGGCGCACGTGGCCGCCGGGTCGGAGGAGACGCCGGTTGGTCGCGTCGGGGTTGGAGTAGAGGCACACTGGGGTCGACGGCGGCGGCGGGCGACACAAACCGATCAAAACTAGATCGGAAAACCAAAAAGAAAAACGTCGATCAAAACGACGGGCGAGAGAGAGAAATCTCGGATCAAAGGATCGGGAAAAAGAATCTCTAGGGCAGCCCATCAAACCCTATGTACGGGCGGCGCGGCCCTCGGTGGCGGTCATTGAGGCCGACCGCCCCGGGGGCGGCGCGCGGATGCAAAAGCGGCGACTAGGGTTTAGGATCGAGGTAACGCTGATACCATGTTGGAAGCGAGAGAGAGGATTGGTGGAATAGTTCGATGTATTGCTTGAGCCTCATGGGCATATATATAGGAGTACATGATCATCTTGGAGTACAAGGCAAGGTAGAATTGTTGGGGAACGTAGTAATTTCAAAAAAAATTCTACGCACACGCAAGATCATGGTCATGCATATCATCGAGAGGGGAGAGTGTTGTCCACGTACCCTCGTAGACCGAAAGCGGAAGCGTTAGCACAACACGGTTGATGTAGTCGTATGTCTTCACGATCTGACCGATCCAAGTACCGAACGTACAACACCTCCGAGTTCAGCACACGTTCAGCTCGATGACGTCCCATGAACTCTGATCCAGTAGAGCTTTGCGGGAGAGTTCCGTCAGCATGACGGCGTGATGACAGTGTTGATGATACTACCGACGCAGGGCTTCACCTAAGCACCACTACGATATTACTGAGGTGGAATATGGTGGAGGGGGGAACCGCACACGGCTAAAAAATCAACGATCAATTGTTGTGTCTAGAGGTGTGCCCTGCCCCCGTATATAGAGGGAGGGAGAGGCCGGTCCTAGAGGAGGGCACGCCAAGTGTGGGGAGTCCTACTAGGACTCCCAAGTCCTAGTAGGATTCCCCTTTCCATTCCGGAGTAGGAGAGAAGGAAAGAGGGGGAGAGGGAGAAGGAAAAGGGGGCTGCACCCCTTGTCCAATTCGGACCAGAGGGGGGGGGGCACTGATGGGGTTATGTACCTAGGGTAAGGTCATGGACCTGTTCCAAGTAACTTACCCTAGGACATCCCTAGAAGAGGTCGCCTTCCAGTCGACCAAAGATGATTCACTCGACTGGCCTGAAGGACTCGACCACGAAGACTCACTCGACCACCAGGAGGTCAAGAGGCACTCTGCACCGCAACGGCCTATAATTAAGTAGACTTTATGATAGTAAAGGCACTTTATGTGGGGCGTTACCAGTAACGCCCCAGACTTAACTCACCTTAAACCCTCTCCTACGTGGGCTGACTGGGGTCCTGGCGCACTCTATATAAGCCACCCCCCTCCACAGGCAGAAGGGTTCGGCACCTTGTAATCCATACATTCATAATCCACTCGACCGCCTCCGGGCTCCGAGACGTAGGGCTGTTACTTCTTCCGAGAAGGGCCTGAACTCGTACATCCTTTGTGCCTACAACCTCTCCATAGCTAGGACCTCGCCTCTCCATACTTACCCCCCACTCTACTGTCAGGCTTAGAACCACGACAGTTGGCGCCCACCTTGGGGCAGGTGTTTTAGCGATTTTGTGGAGAAGTTGCGATTCTTCCGAGTATTTTCATCATGGTGTCTGCTGGAGTTTTGATCGAGGGTCAAGAGATCCGTCTCGGCACTCTCGCCTTCATCGCCGACGACTCCGCATGGCTCCAGGAGGCTCCACTCGACGTAGATGCGCTCCCCGTCCGCGGTGCGACGCATTTTCGCGCATGTGTCCGCGGCGTTCTGCTGCGGCAACCATCGACTCAGTATCGGTCGGCTCCTCCATCTTCCACCCTCCCGGTCTCCCGCCAGCGCAAGCGCTCAGGCCGGTCGAGGCTTCAGCGATGGGTGAGTCACGCGGTGGCTCGCCAGTCGGCCACTACACAAGTTGCGGCAATCGAGCCCAACGAATCTCTCTACGGCTTGTTCGATCAGTCGACTGGCTCCGGAGAGACTGCATCCGAGTGCGGAAGCAGTGATCCAGCGGCGGAAATCTTGATGGTCGACGGACCCCACAGCCCTCCTGGCTTCGCCCGTGGTGGTGGAGCAGGCGACGGCGGCGACCCTGCACGAGGCTACGAAGAGTACCAGCCCGAGCCACTCGACTCTCTGCAAAGAGAAGAGCTTCGCCGCAGGAACGAGGATCCCCTGCGTATTCCCATCGCAGGAGAAACCCCCGAGGCTCGTGCCTTGGAGGAGGCGCGTCTGGCCAATTTGGCCGAGCGCACTCGACTGGAGAACCTTCAGCGAGCACTCGACGAGCGCGCGCGGCAACGAGTTCCCGACACCAGTCGACGTCAACTCTTCCCGCCGACTCAGGTATATCGAACCCCAATTCAGAATTTAGCAGCTGCGACCCGTATAGCAGAGTCCATTCAGCCTTCGCAGTCAGAAGCTGGCAGAGGTTTGCTGCAGATCAGGGATCTGCTCCGGGCAGCAGGAGATCAAAATTCAGCCGTGTCTCAGTCGCGCAACAGAATTCACAGTCGATCTGTCACTGTGAATACGGTTCAGTCGGCTCACAGCCCCAGATCGCCTCCGCGGCGCGAAGGGCGTGAGAATCGGCGAGACCAATATGGCGACAGACTCGACCGAGACGATAGGCGTCGAGTGCCCTATTCCCCTCCGAGGGGTGGGTCTTACGCTCCTCGGCGGCCAGATGATAGGCGTCAGTACAGTACAGGGCGTAGGGTTCCAGTTGACCCCAGAGAGCCAGGCTTCGACGCGCGATCCATTATCGTGCAAGGATTGGTCGACCGGAACAGAGCCCATCGAGGTGCACTCGACAGAGATGTGCCCACGAGCAGTCGAGTACATGTTTCTGGTCCTGAATGTTTCAGCAGAGCTATCAGAGCCGCAGTTATTCCCCCCAATTTCAGGCTGGCAACAGGAGTCAGCAAGTTCACTGGTGAGTCTAAGCCTGAAACTTGGCTTGAAGACTACCGAGTGGCAGTTCAGATCGGTGGTGGGAACGACGAGGTGGCCATGAAGCATTTGCCCCTCATGTTGGAAGGTTCTGCCAGGGCATGGTTAACCCAATTACCTCCTAGCAGCATTTACACTTGGGAAGATCTGTCCCGAGTGTTCGTCAGAACGTTTGAAGGGACTTGCAAGCGACCAGCGGGATTGACAGAGTTGCAAGTCTGTGTGCAGAAAACCAATGAGACTCTAAGAGAGTATATTCAGAGGTGGATCACTTTGCACCACACTGTGGAAAATGTCTCTGACCATCAGGCAGTATGCGCCTTCAAAGATGGTGTCAAGAACAGAGAACTGAGTTTGAAATTTGGTCGAACCGGTGACATGACCTTGAGTCGGATGATGGAGATTGCTACCAAGTACGCCAACGGCGAAGAAGAAGACCGACTCCGAAGCGGCAAGCACAAGCCGAGTCAGTCGGAAAAAGGAAACACCAGTCGGAAACAGAAGCGGAAGGCTGAACCGGCAGCTCCTGGAGAGGCTCTGGCCGTGACTCAAGGAAAGTTTAAGGGGAAACCAAAAGGATCCTGGAACCCCAAGAAGGTAAAGGATAAAGAAGGGAACGACGTGATGGATATGCCGTGTCATATTCACACGAAGAAAGATGAAGAGGGGAATATCATTTACCCAAAGCACACCACTCGCCAATGTCGACTCCTGATCCAACAGTTTCAGGGAAAACAGTCTAAGGACAAGGAGAAGGAGCCGGACAAGGCCGAAGACAAAGAGGATAGTGAGGGAGGATATCCGCATATCAACTCCACTCTGATGATCTTCGCAGATGTGGAAAGCAGAAGTCGACTGAAAGTGATTAACCGAGAGGTTAACATGGTTGCCCCAGCAAAGGCAAATTATCTGAAGTGGTCTCAAACACCCATCACATTCGACCAATCTGATCACCCGACTCATATTGCCACCCCTGGGAGGCAAGCTTTGGTGGTCGATCCAGTTGTCGAAGGCACTCGACTGACAAAGGTGCTGATGGACGGTGGAAGTGGGCTGAATCTGTTATATGCAGACACGTTGAAAGGTATGGGCATTCCGATGTCCCGACTGAGCACTAGTAACATGAGCTTCCATGGAGTTATACCAGGGAAGAAGGCCGAGTCACTCGGCCAGATAGCTTTGGACGTAGTGTTTGGCGATTCAAAGCATTTTCGCAAAGAAAAGTTGACGTTTGAGGTCGTGGATTTTCAAAGTGCATATCATGCCATTTTGGGGAGACCAGCCTATGCACGGTTCATGGCTCGACCATGTTACGTGTACCTCAAATTGAAGATGCCCGGTCCCAAAGGTGTGATCACTGTCACCGGTGATAGGAAAAAGGCAGAGGAGTGCTTTCAGAAGGGCTCCAAAATTGCCGATTCCCAAGTGACAGCAGTCGAGTTCGAAGAATACAAGCAAAACGCAGATCCGAGTGACTTGCTGCGATCCAAGAAGCCCGCCACAGAATCTGCATTCCAGTCGTCCGGTGAGACGAAGCCTGTTCACATTCACCCGACCGACCCCGAAGCAGCTCCGACCCGCATCTCCACAACACTCGACCCAAAATAGGAAGAAGCGCTCATCCAGTTCCTCCGTGAGAACTGGGACATTTTTGCATGGAAGCCCGCTGACATGCCAGGTGTTCCCAGGGGACTGGCTGAGCATCGCCTAAGAGTCGACTCGTCTGCAAAACCAGTTAAAGAACATCTTCGGCGGTCCGCCGTCCAGAAGAGAAAGGCCATCGGTGAAGAAGTGGCTCGACTGTTGGCGGCAGGATTTATCCGAGAGATATTCCACTCCGAGTGGCTCGCTAATGTCGTCATGGTTCCTAAGAAGGACAAGTCGCTCCGAATGTGCATTGATTTCAAGCACATCAACCGGGCCTGCCCGAAAGATCACTTTCCTCTCCCTCGCATAGATCAAATTGTTGACTCGACCGCGGGATGCGAGAGGTTGTCTTTTTTAGATGCTTACTCCGGGTACCACCAGATCCGTCTGTATGGGCCCGATGAAGTAAAAACAGCTTTCATCACTCCATTCGGGTGCTTCTGCTATATCACCATGCCATTCGGCCTCAAGAATGCCGGAGCCACATTTATGCGAATGATCCAGAAGTGTCTACTCACTCAAATCAGTCGGAATGTGGAAGCTTATATGGATGATATCGTTGTCAAGTCACGAAAAGGTTCCGACCTGCTCGCTGACCTCGCCGAAACATTTGCCAACCTCAGAAGGTATGATATCAAGCTCAATCCATCAAAGTGCACATTTGGAGTTCCTGGTGGCAAGTTACTCGGTTTTCTCGTTTCCGAACGGGGAATCGACGCCAACCCAGAAAAGATTGGCACTATTCTCCGAATGAAACGCCCTGTGCGAGTGCACGATGTCCAGAAGCTTACTGGATGCTTGGCCGCATTAAGTCGATTCATCTCACGACTCGGTGAAAAGGCATTGCCTCTTTACCGACTGATGAAGAAGGCTGACAAGTTCGAGTGGACTCCAGAAGCTGATGCAGCGTTTGCCGAGCTAAAAGCTCTGCTCTCCACCCAGCCGGTGCTTGCTGCTCCAATCAGCAAAGAGCCTCTGTTGCTTTACATCGCAGCCACAGGACAAGTCGTCAGTACTGTGCTAACGGTCGAGCGGGAAGAAGAAGGAAAAGCTCTCAAAGTCTAGCGCCCAGTGTATTATTTGTCTGAAGTCTTGACTCCATCCAAGCAGAGATATTCTCATTATCAGAAGCTTGTGTATGGAATATACATGACCACAAAGAAGGTTGCTCATTATTTCTCTGACCATTCAATCACAGTCGTCAGCGACGCTCCACTATCAGAGATTTTGCACAACAGAGATGCAACTGGTCGAGTGGCCAAATGGGCGATTGAACTTCTTCCCCTTGATATCAAGTTTGAGGCAAAGAAAGCCATTAAGTCCCAGGCAATAGCAGATTTCCTCGCCGAGTGGATCGAACAGCAGTAGCCGACTGAAGTTCACTCGGAGCATTGGACCATGTTTTTCGATGGTTCTAAGATGTTGAATGGTTCCGGTGCTGGGGTTGTCTTGGTTTCCCCCAGAGGAGATAAGCTCAGATATGTGCTCCAGATTCACTTTGATTCCTCCAACAATGAGGCAGAATATGAGGCCCTCCTATATGGGTTGCGCATGGCCATTTCACTCGGCGTCCGTCGCCTAATGGTCTATGGCGACTCGGATTTAGTGGTCAATCAGGTGATGAAAGAGTGGGACGTGAGAAGCCCAGCCATGACTGGATAATGCAGTGCAGTGAGGAAGCTGGAGAAAAAGTTCGAGGGGTTGGAGCTCCATCATATACCCCGACTGAAAAATCAAGCAGCTGATGATCTAGCAAAGATAGGTTCCAAGAGAGAAGCCATTCCGAGTGGTGTGTTCTTGGAGCATATACATACTCCGTCAGTCAAAGAAGATCCTTTCACCGAAGAAACTCCGCAGCCCAAGAGTGCCACAGATCCGACTGAAGTTGAAGTCCCAGCGGTGGTCGACTTGATCATGGAGGTTTTGGTAGTCATACCCGACTGGACGATTCCGTATGTCGCATATATCTTGAGGAAAGAGCTTCCGAAGGATGAGGAAGAGGCTCGACAGATCGTCCGTCGATCTAAGGCCTTTACCGTCATCAAAGGACAATTATACAGAGAGAGCACGACTGGAGTCGGTCAGAAGTGCATAACACCAGAAGAAGGTCGACTCATCCTCAATGATATTCACTCGGGGACCTGTGGCCATCATGCGTCCTCCCGGACCATCGTGGCCAAAGCATACCGAGCCGGATTTTACTAGCCCAAGGCGAATGAGATGGCAAAGGAGATAGTGGATAAGTGCGAGGGATGTCAGTTCTACTCGAATATGTCGCACAAACCTGCGTCAGCTTTGAAGACCATCCCACTCGTCTGGCCTTTTGCAGTCTGGGGGCTGGACATGGTCGGCCCTTTGAGAACAGGACGAAGTGGCTTCACGCATGTACTGGTGGCAGTCGACAAGTTCACCAAGTGGATCGAGGCTAAACCAATCAAGAGCCTCGACACCGGTACTGCTATTAGCTTCATCAGGGAACTAATATTCAGATATGGAGTCCCGCACAGCATCATTACGGATAACGGGTCGAACTTTGACTCAGAGGAATTCAGAACCTTCTGCAACTCCCAGGGCACACGGGTCGACTACGCATCAGTCGCCCATCCGCAGTCGAATGGACAAGCAGAGCGAGCTAATGGACTGATTCTCAAGGGACTGAAGCCTCGACTGATGCGTGATCTCAAACACGCGGCTGGGGCTTGGGTCGACGAACTTCCATCTGTACTCTAGGGACTGCGGACCACGCCCAATCGGTCGACCGGAAGAACTCCATTCTTCTTGGTCTATGGAGCCGAAGCAGTCTTGCCGAGTGATCTTCTCCACAATGCTCCTCGAGTCGAAATCTACAACGAAGCAGAAGCTGAACAAGCGCGGCAGGACGCAGTCGACCTTTTAGAGGAAGAAAGGGAGATGGCTCTGATCCGGTCGACCATCTACCAACAAGATCTGCGCCGTTTCCACGCCCGAAATGTGAGAGGTCGAGCCTTCCAGGAAGGGGATTTGGTTCTCCGAGTGGATCAGCACAAACCACATAAGCTTGCTCCTTCTTGGGAAGGCCCCTTCATCGTCACCAAGGTTCTCCACAACGGGGCGTACCGTCTTTACAACGTCGAGCATAATATCGACGAGCCCCGAGCTTGGAACGCGGAGCTACTCCGCCCATTTTACACTTAAGTTTTATCACTCGGATGAGTTGCAATAAAGTACTTCTGTAGTTCATGGGTTTAGAAATAATTGTGTCATCACTTTTTATTTTTGTCCACATAAAAACTCCCCCTCAGTGGGTGGCTTAGCCGCGAATCCGTTTCGCCTAAGTTTGTAAAAATCCTATCGAGTGGTGAGCCAGACTCTCACTCGGAGGCTTAGCTGCGAATCCGTTTCGCCTAAGTTTATCAAAATCCTACCGAGTGGTAAGCCAGCCTTCCACTCGGGGGCTTAGCTGCAGCCTCGTGCTCGCCTAAGTTATAAAAATCCTACCGAGTGGTAAGCTAGCCTTTCAGTCGGAGGCTTAGCTGCAGTCCAAGGACTCGCCTAAGTTATAAAAATCCTACCGAGTGTAAGCCAGCCTTCCACTCGGGGGCTTAGCTGCAGTCCAAGCACTCGCCTAAGTTGTGAAAATCCTACCGAGTGGTAAGCCAGCCTTCCACTCGGGGGCTTAGCTGCAGCCTCGTGCTCGCCTAAGTTATAAAAATCCTACCGAGTGAGGAGCAACCCTCTCACTCGGGGGCTTAGCTGCAGTCCAAGCACTCGCCTAAGTTGTGAAAATCCTACCGAGTGAAGAGCGATCCTCTCACTCGGGGGCTTAGCTGCAGCCTCGTGCTCGCCTAAGTTATAAAAATCCTACCGAGTGAGGAGCAACCCTCTCACTCGGGGGCTTAGCTGCAGTCCAAGCACTCGCCTAAGTTGTGAAAATCCTACCGAGTGAAGAGCGATCCTCTCACTCGGGGGCTTAGCTGCAGCCTCGTGCTCGCCTAAGTTATCAAAATCCTACCGAGTGGTAAGCCAGCCTTCCACTCGGAGGCTTAGCTGCAGCGTCGTGCTCGCCTAAGTTATAAAAATCTTACCGAGTGGAGAGCAACCCTCTCACTCGGGGGCTTAGCTGCAGCCCTGCGCTCGCCTAAGTTACAAAAATCCTACCGAGTGAAGAGCGACCCTCTCACTCGGAGGCTTAGCTGCAGCCCAGTGCTCGCCTAAGTGGGTTAAAGAATAAGTCGATTGCGGTACAGGCACCTTGCTTCGAACCTGGAAAAGACATTCCGAGCCGAAGGCAATCATATTCAAGCGCCAAATTCAAGTTTGAATCGATATCTAAAGGAACCGAAAGTGCTCGGGCGTCAAGCCCGTTAAGGTTTGTCGGTTACAATTCCACTCGGCATACCGAGGCAAATTTAAAGTGTCGAGTCACAAGAAGTTTTTTACCCCTCCTGTGGAGGGCTGGAAGGTGCAACAAATTCATCAAGGTCAATTCCGTCGGCGATCCGAGTGGCAGCTGCAAGGAAAGTCTCCATAAAGGACCTGAAGTCGTGCTTCTTGGTATTGGCCACCCGAAGGGCCGCCAGCTTCTCCTCTCGTGCATCTTTGCAGTGGACTCGAGCCAGACACAGAGCGACATCTGCACCACACCGAGCCGAGGACTTCTTCCACTCCTGCACTCGACCAGGGATCGCGTTCAAGCGGGCCATCAGCGACTCAAGGTCATTCTGAAGTGTCTCCTCAGGCCAGAGCGTCGAGTCGATGCGGGATGTGGCGGCCTTCAGCCTTGCGAGATAGTCCACGACAGCTGCGACACGAGACTCCAGTCGGAAAACATCCATGGCAACTTCGTCGTTCACCGGAGAATTGACGGGGTCAAGGTTTGGCTCCAGTCGGCTGGTTTCCTCTTCAAAGTTTTGACAAAATTCTGCAAGGGTGATCACTAAGTCAAGGGGATAGTCGAATGGAAGAAGCCACAGTTGGAAATATTTGCCAAACATGGAGGTTTACCTTCAAGCATAAGAAACAGCTTCTTGGCAAGGCCACTCAGGAAGGCCTCCAGTTCAGTTTTCTTCTCAGTCAATTTGCTGACTTGGTCGGTCAAGGCAGCTTTGTCAGTTCTCAGTCGACTGACTTCCTTGTTGGCAATCCCAAGAGCAGTTTTCAGATTGGTATTGTCTTGTTCGAGCTTGGTGACTGAAGCTAACTTCTCGTCAGCAAGCTTGATCTTCTCAGCTAGCTCAAGGTCTTTCTTCTGCTGGGCCTCCCTTATCTTACCTGCAAGTTACAGCGAGATCAGATGCCGAAACAAGCAAGGGGAAAAGCAGTCGTCAGGGTCTCACCAAACATACCTTCAGTCTCCTCCTTTGCCTTTGTCAGCTTCTCCTGAACCAGCTTCAAGCTCAGCTCGACTTGAGTATGCTTCTGTTCCAGTTCTGAGCAGCGAGCCACAAGATCACAAGAGTTCTGCGAAGAACCAATCGACTAAATGTCAAAAATAATTCACTTCCGAGTGAAAAAGGGAAAAACACACGTTTCTAAGACTACAGCCGAATACAAGCATTCGACCGTAGTCTCGGGGACTACACCCAGTGGGTGCACTCAGCGTGCCCCCACTAATCCTGTTGAAAACAAAGTCGACCAGTCGACCTCAAAAAAAAAAACAGTGTGCGAGACGCATTCTCTAAGACTGTGATCAACTGCAAGCAGTCGACCACAGTCTCGGGGACTACACCCAGTGGGTGCACTCAGCGTGCCCCCACCGGTTTGCGAAATCCAGTCGACCAGTCGACTGACAGAAAGATTGACATCATAAAGCCTAAGGCCGACTGCCAGCAGTCGACCTTAGCCTTGGGGACTACACCCAGTGGGTGCACTCAGCGTGCCCCCACCAGTTTGCGAAATCCAGTCGACCAGTCGACTGACAGAAAGATTGACATCGTAAAGCCTAAAGCCGTCTGCCAGCAGTCGACCTTAGCCTTGGGGACTACACCCAGCGGGTGCACTCAGCGTGCCCCCGCTAACACGGAGTTTATTCGACACACCCAGTGGGTGACTAATATAAATCCCGGAAAAGAAAAGTTTT
>NC_057798.1:156127126-156167420 GCF_018294505.1 Triticum aestivum | reverse complement strand
GCAGTCCAAGGACTCGCCTAAGTTTATCAAAATCCTACCGAGTGGTAAGCCAGCCTTCCACTCGGGGGCTTAGCTGCAGTCCAAGCACTCGCCTAAGTTGTGAAAATCCTACCGAGTGGTAAGCCAGCCTTCCACTCGGGGGCTTAGCTGCAGCCTCGTGCTCGCCTAAGTTATAAAAATCCTACCGAGTGGTAAGCCAGCCTTCCACTCGGGGGCTTAGCTGCAGCCTCGTGCTCGCCTAAGTTATAAAAATCCTACCGAGTGAGGAGCAACCCTCTCACTCGGGGGCTTAGCTGCAGTCCAAGCACTCGCCTAAGTTGTGAAAATCCTACCGAGTGAAGAGCGATCCTCTCACTCGGGGGCTTAGCTGCAGCCTCGTGCTCGCCTAAGTTATAAAAATCCTACCGAGTGAGGAGCAACCCTCTCACTCGGGGGCTTAGCTGCAGTCCAAGCACTCGCCTAAGTTATCAAAATCCTACCGAGTGGTAAGCCAGCCTCTCACTCGGAGGCTTAGCTGCAGCCCAGTGCTCGCCTAAGTGGATTAAAGAATAAGTCGATTGCGGTACAGGCACCTTGCTTTGAACCTGCAAAAGACATTCCGAGCCGAAGGCAATCATATTCAAGCGCCAAATTCAAGTTTGAATCGATATCTAAAGGAACCGAAAGTGCTCAGGCGTCAAGCCTGTTAAAGTTTGTTGGTTACAATTCCACTCGGCATACCGAGGCAAATTTAAAGAGTCGAGCCAGAAGAAGTTTTTTACCCCTCCTGTGGAGGGCTGGAAGGTGCAACAAATTCATCAAGGTCAATTCCGTCGGCGATCCGAGTGGCAGCTGCAAGGAAAGTCTCCATAAAGGACCTGAAGTCGTGCTTCTTGGTATTGGCCACCCGAAGGGCCGCCAGCTTTTCCTCTCGTGCATCTTTGCAGTGGACTCGGGCCAGACACAGAGCGACATCTGCACCACACCGAGCCGAAGACTTTTTCCACTCCTGCACTCGACCAGGGATCGCGTTCAAGCGGGCCATCAGCGACTCAAGGTCATTCTGAAGTGCCTCCTCAGGCCAGAGCATCGAGTCGATGCGAGATGTGGCGGCCTTCAGCCTTGCGAGATAGTCCACGACAGCTGCGACACGAGACTCCAGTCGGAAAACATCCATGGCAACTTCGTCGTTCACCGGAGAATTGACGGGGTCAAGGTTTGGCTCCAGTCGGCTGGTTTCCTCTTCAAAGTTTTGACAAAATTCTGCAAGGGTGATCACTAAGTCAAGGGGATAGTCGAATGGAAGAAGCCACAGTTGGAAATATTTGCCAAACATGGAGGTTTACCTTCAAGCATAAGAAACAGCTTCTTGGCAAGGCCACTCAGGAAGGCCTCCAGTTCAGTTTTCTTCTCAGTCAATTTGCTGACTTGGTCGGTCAAGGCAGCTTTGTCAGTTCTCAGTCGACTGACTTCCTTGTTGGCAATCCCAAGAGCAGTTTTCAGATTGGTATTGTCTTGTTCGAGCTTGGTGACTGAAGCTAACTTCTCGTCAACAAGCTTGATCTTCTCAGCTAGCTCAAGGTCTTTCTTCTGCTGGGCCTCCCTTACCTTGCCTGCAAGTTACAGCAAGATCAGGTGCTGAAACAAGCAAGGGGAAAAGCAGTCGTCAGGGTCTCACCAAACATACCTTCGGTCTCCTCCTTTGCCTTTGTCAGCTTCTCCTGAACCAGCTTCAAGCTCAGCTCGACTTGAGTATGTTTTTGTTCCAGCTCTGAGTAGCGAGCCACAAGATCACAGGAGTTCTGCGAAGAACCAATCGACTAAACGTCAAATGTAACTCACTTCCGAGTGAAAAAGGGAAAAACACAAGTTTCTAAGACTACAGCCGAATACAAGCATTCGACCGTAGTCTCGGGGACTACACCCAGTGGGTGCACTCAGCGTGCCCCCACTAATCCTGTTGAAGACAAAGTCGACCAGTCGACCTCAAAAAAAAAAACAGTGTGCGAGACGCATTCTCTAAGACTGTGATCAACTGCAAGCAGTCGACCACAGTCTCGGGGACTACACCCAGTGGGTGCACTCAGCGTGCCCCCACCGGTTTGCGAAATCCAGTCGACCAGTCGACTGACAGAAAGATTGACATCATAAAGCCTAAGGCCGACTGCCAGCAGTCGACCTTAGCCTTGGGGACTACACCCAGTGGGTGCACTCAGCGTGCCCCCACCAGTTTGCGAAATCCAGTCGACCAGTCGACTGACAGAAAGATTGACATCGTAAAGCCTAAAGCCGTCTGCCAGCAGTCGACCTTAGCCTTGGGGACTACACCCAGCGGGTGCACTCAGCGTGCCCCCGCTAACACGGAGTTTATTCGACACACCCAGTGGGTGACTAATATAAATCCCGGAAAAGAAAAGTTTTTGGTAGCATATTCAATGGAACAAACAGCAGTCGACTGACCTGGACATTGCTTTGGAGAGCAGAGCTGGCGTCATAAGCTGCCTGGCTCGCATCCCGGATGGTCTTCAGCTGCTCCATCATGAGTCCCGCCTGGCGTATTGCCTCCTTCGCTGCACCTGCTTGGTCCTCTGGGACGTGGTGAGTCGTGAAGAGGGAGGGCTGCTGAGCACTCGTCAGTGGACTCGCGAAGGACACCGTGTGTCGAGTGGTGTTCCCTTCCTCCACAGTCAGAGTCTCAGGCGCCGTCGCATCCTGAGACACCTTACTGGCGGGCGTTTTCCGACTCTTCCTGCGTGCCAGCAGTTCTTCATCCTCGTCGTCGTCAGGAAGATCGATAACAGTATGGGGCGGAACTGCGAAGAAGAATCAGGATCAGAGGTCGCGAGTCAGTCGACTAAAAACGGTGTTAAGAATACAATACCTGAGTTCGAAGTTGCCGCATCCTCCATCTCGTGGTCATCGGCCCGGGCCGAAGTCTCAGAGGTAGCAGCACTGCAACTCCAAAGGATCAGTCGACTAACCTCAGCGTCGACCAAAGATAAAGTTCGCACAAGAATAAGAAAATATGAGCAACACAATTACCCTGATATGGTGGGGATGGACACCTTCATCTTCGGCAGGAGCTTGGTCGGCTTCGATGAGGCCGCCCTGGGCTGCTTCGGCGCCTTTTCAGTCGGCGCCGGAGAGGTGGTCCGAGGGCGCTTGGTCGACTGAGTGGCAGTCGCAACCCCCTTACCACGTTCGGTCGAAGGGTCGTGGACAAGCTTCGACCGCCTTTCTGAGCGTGGTGGAACGACCTCCTCCTCCTCTTCTTCCTCCTCTTCGATGTCATCCTCATCACCTTCATCATCATCATCGTCGTCATCATCCCCCGCAGCATCCGAGTCCCATTCCTCCTCTTCCTGGCTCTCGCCCCCGCTCGCCTCGCCCCCGCTCGCCTCACCTTCTTTAGTCGAAGCTTGTGCCCCATTGGGCATCGAGTACAGCTCGGTGAAGGCCTAGCAGACGCCCAAACAAGGATCAGTCGACCAGTCGACAGGGTTAGCAGAAATGAATACGACAAGGACACAATGGAAAGCAGAGCAAGTGTACCTTGTTTGGGTCGCTGTTGTGGTCGAGTGGAGGAATCCTTCTGGCTCCGCGCGGGTTGTCCCTGTTCCCAGTAACGGCTACCATCCACCTTTCCAGAGTGGCGTCGTCGACTTCTTCTGGATGGACTCTAGTCTCGTCTTCGGGCCCACAGTACAACCACATGCAGTGGCTCCGGAACTGGAGAGGCTGGATGCGACGCTTGAGGAAAACCTCCAAAAGGTCCATGCCTGTCACACCCTCCCGAACCAGCTGCACCACGCGCTCCATCAACATCTTCACGTCGGCTTTCTCCTCCGGGATCAGCTTCAGAGGGGAGGGCTTGTTCACTCGGTCCATGGTGAACGGAGGGAGTCCACTCGACTGCCCTGGCGTCGACTGGACCTGGCAGTAGAACCAAGTCGACTGCCAGCCTCTGACGGACTCGGGAAAGGACATGGGCGGGAAGGTGCTATTATTCCTCACCTGAATCCCCAGGCCCCCACACATTTGGACGACTCGGGTCTTCTCATCACCTGGGCTCGCCTTCTTCACGGTCTGAGAGCGACACGTGAAGATACGTTTGAACAAACCCCAGTGCGGTCGACAGCCCAAGAAACCCTCACACATGGACACGAATGCAGCAAGATAGGCAATGGAGTTTGGGGTAAAGTGGTGGAGCTGCGCCCCAAAGAAATTCAAGAAGCCACGGAAGAAAATGCTTGGCGGCAAGGAAAACCCACGATCAACATGAGTGGCCAGAAGCACACACTCACCCTCTTCTGGCTGTGGCTGCCACTCCTTCCCCGGCAACCTCGCAGCTCCGTGAGGGATCAAGCCCTCGTTGGCCATGTCGAGGAGGTCCTTCTCCGTGATGGTCGACTGGATCCAGTCTCCTTGGACCCAGCCTTTCGGCAGGTGGGACCTGGACGAGGACCCTCTGCGGCTGGTGGATCTCCCCTTCGCCTTCTCCGGTGTCGACGCCTTCTTGGCACGCTCCAGCGCCGCCGTCTTCTCCTTGGCCATGGTCGCCGGCGAGATGCACGAAGGGAAGTGGTGCGGGGGCGAGAGCGAGCGCGCTGAGCAGGGGGGAAGGAAGCAGAGGGAGAGAGGGAGGATGCTGAGGCGCAGCACAGAAATCCTCGCCGGGCACATTTATAAGGTCCCTTCCGAGTGGCTGACATGTGGGCCTAGTCGATCTAATCATATCTGGGAGCAGTTATGAGGACTGGATACGTGGCGAAAAAGGCGGCGCGGAGATCGAGGCGCCTATGCCCCGTCCCATCCGAACGCCGCGGTCCGCCCCGCTTCGCGCGCGCCCCCAAATTTCGCACCCCGCGGAATCCGCGAGCAACAAATCAGTCTGTCAGACGCGGTGTTTCCGGCGATCCGTCGCTCGGAGATCGTCGAAGCTCGAAAGATCACTCGACGAAAAAATAGAATGGATCGAGTCGACCGAAGACAAATTGCTCCCTGTCCACGAAGAGATTCTTTGATCCAGAACAGCGCACAACTATAGCGCAAAGGTTAATCGGAAACGACATCAACTCCTTCTTCACTCGAAGCCTCAATCCATTCGGGGGCTAATGATGGGGTTATGTACCTAGGGTAAGGTCATGGACCTGTTCCAAGTAACTTACCCTAGGACATCCCTAGAAGAGGTCGCCTTCCAGTCGACCAAAGATGATTCACTCGACTGGCCTGAAGGACTCGACCACGAAGACTCACTCGACCACCAGGAGGTCAAGAGGCACTCTGCACTGCAACGGCCTATAATTAAGTAGACTTTATGATAGTAAAGGCACTTTATGTGGGGCGTTACCAGTAACGCCCCAGACTTAACTCACCTTAAACCCTCTCCTACGTGGGCTGACTGGGGTCCTGGCGCACTCTATATAAGCCACCCCCCTCCACAGGCAGAAGGGTTCGGCACCTTGTAATCCATACATTCATAATCCACTCGACCGCCTCCGGGCTCCGAGACGTAGGGCTGTTACTTCTTCCGAGAAGGGCCTGAACTCGTACATCCTTTGTGCCTACAACCTCTCCATAGCTAGGACCTCGCCTCTCCATACTTACCCCCCACTCTACTGTCAGGCTTAGAACCACGACAGGCACCTCCTTCCTTTTGTCCTCTCTCCTCTATTCCCATATGGCCCAATAAGGCCCATATACTCCCCGGCGAATTTCCGTAACTCTCCGGTACTCCGAAAAATACCCGAATCACTCAGAACCTTTCCGAAGTCCGAATATAGTCGTCCAATATATCGATCTTTACGTATCGACCATTTCGAGACTCCTCGTCATGTCCCCGATCTCATCCGGGACTCTGTACTACCTTCGATACATCAAAACACATAACTCATAATATAAATTGTCACCGAACTTTAAGCGTGCGGACCGTACGGGTTCGAGAACTATGTAGATATGACCAAGACACATCTCCGGTCAATAACCAATAGCGGAACCTGGATGCTCATATTGGCTCCTACATATTCTATGAAGATCTTTGTCGGTCAAACCGCATAACAACATACGTTGTTCCCTTTGTCATCGGTATCTTACTTGCCCGAGATTCGATCATCGGTATCTCAATACCTAGTTCAATATCGTTACCGGCAAGTCTTTTTACTCGTTATGTAATGCATCATCCCGCAACTAACTCATTAGTCACATTGCTTGCAAGGCTTATAGTGATGTGCATTACCGAGAGGGCCCAGAGATACCTTTCCGACAATCGGAGTGACAAATCCTAATCTCGAAATACGCCAACTCAATAAGTACCTTCGGAGACACGTGTAGAGCACCTTTATAATCACGCAGTTACGTTGTGATGTTTGATAACACACAAAGTGTTCCTCCGGTAAACGGTGGTTGCATAATATCATAATCATAGGAATATGTATAAGTCATGAAGAAAGCAATATCAACATACTAAACGATCAAGTGCTAAGCTAACGGAATGAGTCATGACAATTACATCATTCTCCTAATGATGTGATCCCGTTAATCAAATAACAACTCATGTCTATGGTTAGGAAACTTAACCATCTTTGATTCAACGAGCTAGTCAAGTAGAGGCATACTAGTGACACTTTATTTTTCTACGTATTCACACATGTACTAAGTTTCCAATTAACACAATTCTAGTATGAATAATAAACATTTATCATGAAATAAGGAAACAAATAATAACTTTATTATTGCCTCTAGGGCATATTTCCTTCAGTCTCCCACTTGCACTAGAGTCAATAATCTAGTTCACATCACAATGTGATTTAATACCAATATTCACATCTGTATGTGATTAACACCCGTAGTTCACATCGTCATGTGACCAACACCCGAAGGGTTTACTAGAGTCAATAATCTAGTTCACATCGCTATGTGATTAACACCCAAAGAGTACTAAGGTATGATCATGTTTTGCTTGTGAGAGAAGTTTAGTCAACGGGTCTGTCATATTCAGAGTTATATGTATTTTGCAAATATTCTATGTCTACAATGCTCTGCACGGAGCTACTCTAGCTAATTGCTATCACTTTCAATATGTATCCAGATTAAGACTTAGAGTCATCTAGATCGGTGTAAAATCTTGCACCGATGTAACTTTTTACGACGGGCTCTTTTATCACCTCCATAATCGAGAAATATTTCCTTAGTCCTCACTAAGGATATTCTTGACCACTGTCCAATGATCTACTCTTAGATCAAAATTGTACTCCCTTGCTAAACTCAGAGCAAGGTATACAATAGGTCTAGTACATAGCATAGCATACTTTATAGAACCTATGACTGAGGCATAGGGAATGACTCTTCATTCTCTTTCTATTTTCTGCCATAGTCGGGTCTTGAGTCTTACTCAACTTCACACCTTGCAACACAGGCAAGAACTCTTTCTTTGACTGTTCCATTTTAAACTACTTCAAAATCCTTATCAATCGTCTTGATCTATCTCAATAGATCTTGATTCTCAATATGTAAGTAGCTTTACTGAGGTCTTTCTTTTGAAGAACTCCTTTCAAACACTCCTTTATGATTTCTAGAAAATTCTACATCATTCTGATCAACAATATGTCACTCACATATACTTATCAGAAAGGCTGTAGTGCTCCCACTCACTTTCTTGTAAATACAGGCCTTTCCAAAAGTCTGTATAAAACCATATGCTTTGATCAATTCATCAAAGCGTATATTCCAACTCCGAGATGCTTGCACCAGTCCATTGATGGATTGCTGGAGCTTGCACATTTTGTTAGCACCTTTAGAATTGACAAAACCTTCTGGTTGCATCATATACAACTCTTCTTTAAGAAATCCATTAAGGAATGTAGTTTTGACATCCATTTGCCAAATTTCATAAAATACGACAATTGCTAACATGATTCGGACAGACTTTTAAGCATCGATACGAGTGAGAAAATCTCATTGTATTCAACACCTTGAACTTATCAAAAACCTTTTTCGACAATTCGAGCTTTGTAGATAGTAACACAACTATCAGCATCCGTCTTCCTCTTGAAGATCCATTTATTTTCTATGGCTTGCTGATCATCGAGCAAGTCAACGAAAGTCCACACTTTGTTCTCATACATGGATCCTATCTCAGATTTTATGGCCTGAAGCCATTTCACGGAATCTGGGCTCATCATCGCTTCCTTATAGTTCGTAGGTTCATCATGGTCTAGTAACATGACTTCCAGAACAGGATTACCGTACCACTTTGGTGCAGATCTTACTCTAGAAGACCTATGAGGTTTGGTAGCAACTTGATCTGAAGTTTCATGATCATCATCATTAACTTCCTCACTAATTGGTGTAGGAATCACTGGGACTGATTTTTGTGATGAACTACTTTCCAATAAGGGAGAAGGTACAATTACCTCATCAAGTTATACTTTCCTCCCACTCACTTATTTCGAGAGAAACTCCTTCTCTAGAAAGGATCCATCTTAGCAACGAATATCTTTCCTTTGGATCTGTGATAGAAGGTGTACCCAACAGTTTCCTTTGGGTATTCTATGAAGACGCACTTCTCCGATTTGAGTTCGAGCTTATCAGGTTGAAACTTTTTCACATAAGCATCGCAGCCCCAAACTTTAAGAAACGACAACTTTGGTTTCTTGCCAAACCACAATTCATAAGGCGTCATCTCAACGGATTTTGATGGTGCCCTATTTAAAGTGAATGCAGCTGTCTCTAATGCATAACCCCAAAACGATAGTGGTAAACCGGTAAGATACATCATAGATCGCACCATATCCAATAAAGTGCGGTTACGATGTTTGGACACACCATTACGCTGTTGTGTTCCATGTGGCATGAGCTGTGAAACTATTTCACATTGTTTTTAAATAAAGGCCAAACTCGTAACTCAAATATTCTCCTCCACGATCAGATCGTAGAAAATTTATTTTCTTGTTACGATGATTCTCCATTTCACTCTGAATTCTTTGAACTTTTCAAATGTTTCAGACTTCATTAAGTAGACATACCCATATCTGCTCAAATCATCTGTGAAAGTTAGAAAATAACAATATCCGCCACGAGCATCAACACTCATTGGACCGCATACATCGGTATGTATTATTTCCAATAAGTCACTAGCTCGTTCCATTGTTTCGGAGAACAGAGTTTTAGTCATCTTGCCCATAAGGCACGGTTCGCAAGCATCAAATGATTCATAATCAAGTGATTCCAAAAATCCATCTTTATGGAGTTTCTTCATGCGCTTTACACCAATATGACCCAAATGACAGTTCCACAAATATGTTGCACTATCATTATCAACTTTGCATCTTTTGGCATCAATATTATGAATATGTGTATCACTATGATCAAGATTCAATAAACCATCAACATTGGGTGTATGACCATAGAAGGTTTTATTCATGTAAACAGAATAACAATTTATTCTTCGTCTTAGATGAATAATCGTATCGCAATAAACATGATCTAATCATATTTATGCTCAACGCAAACACCAAATAATATTTATTTAGGTTCAACACTAATCTTGAAAATATAGGGAGTGTGCGATGATGATCATATCAATCTTGGAACCACTTCCAACACACATCGTCACTTCATCCTTAACTAGTTTTTGTATATTCTATAACTCCTGTTTCGAGTTACTAATCTTAGTAACAGAACAAGTATCAAATACCCAGGGGTTACTATAAACACTAGTAAGGTACACATCAATAACCTGTATATCAAATATACCCTTGTTCACTTTGCCATTCTTCTTATCTACCAGATATTCAGGGTATTTCCGCTTCTAGTGACCATTTTCTTTGCAGTAGAAACACTCAGTTTCAGGCTTTGGTCTAGCTTTGGGCTTCTTCGCGGGAGTGACAACTTGCTTGCCATTCTACTTGAAGGTTCCCTTTCTTTCCCTTTGGCCTTTTCTTGAAACTAGTGATCATGTCAATCATCAACACTTGATGTTCTTTCTTGATTTCTACCATCATCGATTTCAGCATCACGAAGAGCTGGGGAATCGTTTTCGTCATCCCTCACATACTATAGTTCATCATGAAGTTCTACTAACTTGGTGATGGTGACTAGAGAATTCTGTCAATCACTATCTTATCTGGAAGATTAACTCCCACTTGATTCAAGCGATTGTAGTACTTAGAAAATCTAAGCACATGCTCACTGCTTGAGCTATTCTACTCCATCTTTTAGCTATAGAACTTGTTGGAGACTTCATATCTCTCAACTCGGGTATTTGCTTGAAATATTAACTTCAGTTCCTAGAACATCTCATATGGTCCATGACGTTCAAAACGTCTTTGAAGTCCCGATTCTAAGCCGTTAAGCATGATGCACTAAACTATCAAGTAGTCATCATATTGAGCTAGCCAAACATTCATAACGTCTGCATCTGCTCTTGCAATAGGTCTGTCACCTAGCGGTGCATCAAGGACATAATTCTTCTATGCAGCAATGAGGATAAACCTCAGATCACGGACCCAGTCCGCATCATTGCTACTATCATCTTTCAACTTAGTTTTCTCTAGGAACACATATAAAACATAGGGAAGCAACAACGCGAGCTATTGATCTACAACATTATTTGCAAAATACTATCAGGACTAAGTTCATGATAAATTAAAGTTCAATTAATCATATTACTTAAGAACTCCCACTTAGATAGACATCCCTCTAATCATCTAAGTGATCACGTGATCCCTATCAACTAAACCATGTCCGATCATCACGTGAGATGAAGTAGTTTTCAATGATGAACACCACTATGTTGATCATATCTACTATATGATTCACGCTCGACCTTTCGGTCTCAGTGTTCCGAGGCCATATCTGCATATCCTAGGCTCGTCAAGTTTAACCTGAGAATTCCGCGTGTGCAACTGTTTTGCACCCGTTGTATTTGAACGTAGAGCCTATCACACCCGATCATCACGTGGTGTCTCAGCATGAAGAACTTTCACAATGGTGCATACTCAGGGAGAACACTTATACCTTGAAATTTAGTGAGAGATCATCTTATAATGCTACCGTCAATCAAAGCAAAATAAGATACATAAAGGATAAACATCACATGCAATCAATATTAGTGATATGATATGGCCATCATCATCTTGTGCTTTTGATCACAATCTCCGAAGCACCGTCATGATCACCATCGTCACCGGCGCGACACCTTGATCTTCATCATAGCATCGTTGTCGTTTTCGCCACCTATTGCTTCTACGACTATCGCTCCCGCTTAGTGATAAAGAAACAATTACAGGGCGATTGCATTGCATATAGTAAAGCGACAACCATATGACTCCTGCCAGTTGCCGACAACTTTGTTACAAAACATGATCATCTCATACAATAAAATTTAGCATCATGTCTTGACCATATCACATCACAACATGCCCTACAAAAACAAGTTAGACGTCCTCTACATTGTTGTTGCAAGTTTTACGTGGCTGCTACAGACTGAGCAAGAACCGTTCTTACCTACGCATGAAAACCAAAATGATAGTTCGTCAAGTTAGTGTTGTTTTAACCTTCTCAAGGACCGGGCGTAGCCACACTTGGTTCAAGTAAAGTTGGAGAAACTAACACCCGCCAGCCACCTATGTGCAAAGCACGTCCATAGAACCAGTCTCGCGTAAGCGTACGCGTAATGTCGGTCTGGACCGCTTCATCCAACAATACCGCCGAACCAAAGTATGACATGCTGGTAAGCAGTATGACTTGTATCGCCCACAACTCATTTGTATTCTACTCGTGCATATAACATCTACGCATAAAACCTGGCTCGGATGCCACTTTTGGGGAACGTAGTAATTTCAAAAAATTTCCCACGCGCACGCAAGATCATGGTGATGCATAGCATCGAGAGGGGAGAGTGTTGTCCACGTACCCTCGTAGACTGAAAGTGGAAGCGTTAGCATAATGCACTTGATGTAGTCGTACGTCTTCATGATCCGACCGATCCAAGTACCAAACGTACGACACCTTCGAGTTCAACACACGTTCAGCTCGATGACGTCCCACGGACTCCGATCCAGCAGAGCTTTGTGGGAGAGTTCCGTCAGCACGACGGCGTGATGACGGTGTTGATGATGCTACCGACGCAGGGCTTCGCCTAAGCACCGCTACGATATTACCGAGGTGGAATATGGTGGAGGGGGGAACCACACACGGCTAAGAGATCAATGACCAATTGTTGTGTCTAGAGGTGTCCCCCTGCCCCCGTATATAAAGGAGGAAGGGAGAGGCTGGCCCTAGAGGAGGGCGCACCAAGTGTGGGGAGTCCTACTAGGACTCCCAAGTCCTAGTAGGATTCCCCTTTCCTTTCTGGAGTAGGAGAGAAGGAAAGAGGGGGAGAGGGAGAAAGAAAAGGGGGCTGCACCCCTTGTTCAATTCGGACCAGAGGGGGGGGGGCGCCTCCTTCCTTTTGGCCTCTCTCCTCTATTCCCGTATAGCCCAATAAGGGCCATATACTCCCGACGAATTCCCGTAACTCGGGTACTCCGAAAAAACCCGAATCACTCGGAACCTTTCCGAAGTCCGAATATAGTCATCCAATATATCGATCTTTACGTCTCGACCATTTTGAGACTCCTCGTCATGCCCCCGATCTCATACGGGACTCCGAACTACCTTTGGTACATCAAAACACATAACTCATAATATAAATCGTCACCGAACTTTAAGCGTGTGGACCCTACAGGTTCGAGAACTATGTAGACATGACCGAGACACATCTCCGGTCAATAACCAATAGCGGAACCTGGATGCTCATATTGACTCCTACATATTCTATGAAGATCTTTATCAGTCAAACCGCATAACAACATATGTTGTTCCCTTTGTCATCGGTATGTTACTTGCCCGAGATTCGATCGTCGGTATCTCAATACCTAGTTCAATCTCATTACCGTCAAGTCTCTTTACTCGTTATGTAATGCATCATCCCGCAACTAACTCATTAGTCACATTGCTTGCAAGGGTTATAGTGATGTGCATTACCGAGAGGGCCCAGAGATACCTTTCCGACAATCGGAGTGACAAATCCTAATATCGAAATACGCCAACTCAACAAGTACCTTCAGAGACATCTGTAAAGCACTTTTATAATCACCAAATTACGTTGTGACGTTTGGTGGCACACAAAGTGTTCCTCCGATAAACGGGAGTTGCATAATCTCATAGTCATAGGAATATGTATAAGTCATGAAGAAAGCAATAGCAACATACTAAACGATCAAGTGCTAAGCTAACGGAATGAGTCAAGTCAATCACATCATTCTCCTAATGAAGTGATCCCGTTAATCAAATAACAACTCATGTCTATGGTTAGCAAACTTAACCATCTTTGATTCAATGAGCTAGTCAAGTATAGGCATACTAGCGACACTTTGTTTGTCTATGTATTCACACATGTACTAAGTTTCCGGTTAATACAATTCTAGCATGAATAATAAACATTTATCATGAAATAAAGAAATAAATAATAACTTTATTATTGCCTCTAGGGCATATTTCCTTCAAGAATAATATCCTATGCTATCCTACCTTTCCTAATAATCATGATACTCAACACTCTTGACTAGCGACAACCTATCGCTCATGTACTTTGGCGAGTCCATGGAAGGTGGTGTTCAAGCACTGCGTCTGCTATGTAGCGCAGAAAGCGGTGACTAGGCACTCCCGATGTATATGGAGTAGCGTCGCACAAATCGGCGCACACACCCCTTCGTCCTAGGTCTGCCCATTTTCCTTTTCTTTTTTAACCTTTAAAAAATAGGTGCATGAAGTAGGATTCAAACTATGGACCTCTGTGATTACTTCCACCCACTATAAACAACTAGGACTACTCACTTCTTGCGTCTAATTACTTCTTTTTCATTGCATCTTCTCAGCCTGTTTTTTCTTTTGCTTTTGTTTGGCCTTTTTTATTTCATTATATTCATTTTTTATTTGTCTTTGTTTCTTCTTCTTTTTCATTTTCTTAATATCATGAACTTTTTTAAATATATGAACTTATTTTAAGGATGTAGAGAAATAACATGCTCTCAGACGGAATCTTCTGGCCTACCGAACACTCTTTGTCGAACATGGTCTTGTTTTGAATATCATTCAAATGACCCCAACTTTTGCAGGAAGGTGGGCATTGCCTATGGTAGGCATCAGTGACAGGTTTGAATGATTTCTGACACCGTATGAAAGTTGCGACACATCTGATCATTTATTGGTCTTTTTTCACCAGAAAAACTCCAGAAAATGCAAAACTTGTTGAAAATTCAAACAACTTGGTATGGTGCCTTGAATTGGTCATACAAGGCCATGGAAAAAATTAGGACCATTTCAAGGATGTCAAGAAACAACGTGCTCTCAAACAGAGCCTTCTGGCAACCGAACACCCTTCATTGAACATGGTCTAGTTTTGGACATTCTTGAAATGACCCAAACTTTTTGAAGTAGGTGAGCATGCCCATGGTAGGCATCCATGTCAAGTTGGCATGGTACATTTAGTTGGCCATACAAGGTCATATAAAAAATTGGGGCCATTTCATGGATGTCGAAACACAATGTGCTCTCAGGCGGAGCTTTCTAACCTACCTGAAGACCCTCTGTTGAACATGGTCTGTTTTAAGATATCCTTCAAATGACCACAATTTTTCCAAGCAGATGAGCATGCACATGGTAGGCATCTATGTCAGGTTTTAACTATTTTCGATAGTGTATGCAAGTTGCACCATGTCCGGGCATTTATTGGCTTTTTTTACCCAAAAAACTCTAGAAAGTGCAAAATTTATTGAAAAACAAAACAACTTGGCATAGTGTCTTGAATTGGTCATACAAGGCCATGGGAAAAATTGGGGCCATTTCAAAGATGTCGAGAAACAACGTGCTCTCAGACGGAGCCTTCTAACGTATCCGGACACCCTACGTTGAACATGGTCTATTTTTGGATACGCTTGCAATGACCCAACTTTTGCAAGCAGCTGCACATACCCACGGTAGGATTCCATGCCAACTTTGAACGATTTTCCATGCCATATGAAAGTTGCGACACGTTCGGCAATTTATCGCCCTTTTTTTACAATGAAAACTCCAGAAAATGTAAAATTTGTAGAAAAACAAAAAACCTTGGCATGGTGCCTTGAATTGTTCATACAAGCCAGTGAAAAAAAATTAGGTCATTTGACTGATGTCGAGAAAAAAACATACTCCCAGACGGAGCCTTCTGACCTACCCCGACACCCTACATTGAACATGGTGATTTTTTTACACGAATACAAAAAAATGTTCGAGCAAATTCAAAAAAAATGTTTCAAATTTTTATTCGTATTTTTCTTGAAATTCCAAATTTAATAGTTATTTTCACAAAATGTTAAAAGAAAAATGTTCGTGTTCAAAATTTTGTTTGCTCTTTTTAAAAATGTTCGTGTTTTGACATTATGAGGAATTTGAAAATACAAAAACATTCCGAGGAATTCAAAATGTTCGCACTTTGAAATAATAGTTCGTTGTTTCAGAAAATTTCCGTGTTTTCAGTTTTGTTCCTGTTTTAAGAAAATGTTTATATTTTTCAAAAATGTTTGTAGTTTCAAGAAATGTTCTCGTTTTCAATTCTGCTCTTATTTTTCTAAAACAAAGTTTGGGAGTCTGAAACATTGTTCACAAAAGGTTTCAGTTTTAAAAATGTTCACAGATTTCGAAAATGTTTGGGTTCAAAAAACATTTACTTTGTCAAACAGAAATTCACATATGAAAGTTCAAAAAATAAATCATTTTGGACTAGTGATGTTATGCACTCGCGGGAGCTTGTGTGTTAGATCCGCGCACCCAAGTGTTGCCGCTGTTGCTAATTCTTTACGTGTGTCACTTATTTTGGGACGGAGGGAGTAGTAGATAGATCTATTACTAAATAAAATTTATGCAAGTAGCAGATAAGATCTATTATTAGTAGATGCAATCTATTACTGGAACTTTCTTATTGCTTCCTTTGAATTTGAGTCTTTTCTGATCTTGACGGAATAGTGGAATTTTGTCACAAAGTTTTGGCTATCCGCATTCTTCCTACCCTGCTCATAAGTATGCTAGTTACAGATCAACGATGTGCTATCTCAACGCTGCTACCTTAGTTGAGAAAGATGAATTTTTGCAAACTAGAGGGCATGTAGATGTGATCTACACGGGGGTCACGCGTATGACGGAGTTTAGTATGGAGTTAGATTTCTCATTAAGTCTTGTTTTTCATAGACCCCACATGTTAATCTAGATATTTTATTTATCATACTTGATGATGAACGTAGGTAGCTACAGTCTGTTCCGAAACACTAGTAGTCACGTAAAATATAAACCGATTAGAGGCATCTAATTTGGTTCAGGATGCATGCGATGCGGTATAGTCTTCGTAATATTAATGAGATTATGCATGAGATGTTTATATGTTGTAATTCTTTAACATGACTTGCATGTCATGGTATGGAACCTTGCCCAGATGTCATGTTTTGCGATGTATACCCGGCCTTTGCCCGTGTGGTCTATCCAGATGCCGTCTTTTGACATGTCTTCCCAGACTTTAGACATTGTGTCTTTCTATATGGTATGTTTTGGGTTGTCTGTCTGGGAATTCAACATTATGGCTTCTCAGGTGTCATGTTTTGGATTGTATGCACATGCTTTGGATGATGCGGTCTTTGTGCCCCATGTGCAACATCTCGCCATTTGTGGGGTTGCTCCGGCCGGACAAGAAAGGACATGGGCAATTATCATTATCCATTGTTAGTAAATATGAAAGTCAACATTACGAACATAATAACTTTCAGACAGTTCACGTCAAACATCGTTCAAATGGTTCAACAACCTTCTCGGTTGCATTTCATTTTTGCTCCTTTGTGGATCATTCATAAAATATGTTGTTCATAAGTTGCTTTAATTCTTGGCTCATCATTCGTAAAACATGTCGTTCATAAGTTGCTTTGCTTCTTAGCTCCAGTTGGGCTTTCCGTCAATGGCGCAACATGCCATCTAGTAAGACTATTGTACATATAGGAAACATGCAAAGAAGCAAAGCCAGACTTAATAAGAGTGAGCCTACATTCATGGGAGAGTATATTGGCCTTATAAGTATTTAACTTAGCCTTGAACAAGCATCAACTCTTTTCCTACCCAGAATAATAAGAGGGTGACCAAGCTGTAGAGTATTGAGATTCATATCCAGACCAGGAAAAATGTTATTAAATCAATTCTTAAGGTGCCCAAAAGTGTTTTTGCTAAATAAAACACCATATTTATTCCAATTTGGAGTTTGACCTAAAATAACACCAAACCGATTAATAATTTGGGCTATCATATTAGCATCATTGTAATAAGCTTTGCCACAAACAACCAGAGAGTTGATAGGGGGACAAGAGGGGCCTACTTAAATGCCACTCAAATGATTGGTATTTAGTACCTCCATCATAGAAAGCGACAATTCGTTGATAGTAAGAATAACGGACATCCTTGTCGTACACCTCGAGAACCTCTAAAACCGCCAAATGATTGGCCATTAACATCAACAACAAAGGAAGTCGAATAATGCATTCATACATCAAATCTACAAAATGACCATGCAACCCTTTACGTAGGAGAGCTGTCCTAATGAAATTCCGTTGAATTCTCTCAAAATCTTTGGTAAGCCTATTTTAAGCGTGAAGGCTTTATGTTCCCGTGAAGTAAGTTGGAAAGAGTGAGATATTTCTTGATCAACAAAGATAATAGATATATTTTAAGCCAAATAAATGCATTAACATATTAGCAATTTTCTCACACTGCATACAATCTTGTTGGATTTCATGAATGTACACCGGGAGGTGATATTTGAGCATATTAGCCAAAGTTTTAGTAATAATCCGCGAGCGTCATGCGGCTACAGGGAAGCCCTGCCGCGACGCCACCACCTTCCGCCGCCCGAAGCCCGACTCCGACGACGGAGCAGGCGGCAATGAAGAAGGGGGAGACACCGGTCAGCCCGGCATGGCGTACGAGGTCACCATGAAGTATATGGTAGTTTAGGGTTTTAGTTTAAGATTTTTAGTTCACCGGACGAAATATATTTTGATTTTGTGTACAAATTATCCTATTTCTAATGAAATTTGTCATGTTTATATCAAAATTCGCCCGGTTTGCACGAATTTAGTCCGGTTGGTTTGAACTGTCGTCAAAATGTATGCAGCTACGGTTGGATGGTGTCCTCCCGCATCCGTGTCCGCAGATTGGTCCCCTTGTCTGCGGACGGATGCGGGAGAAAATTTGCGGGTCACCGTTGAAGATGCCCATATGTCGTTACATTGTTGAAGACATTGCTTGAAATTGCTCAGACTTGTTCTTTAGGGTGAAAACTAATGATCCGACCTTCGGTGGTTGGATCCGGCTATGACGTTGCTTGAATTGTTTCATTCCTGATGCCGGTGGAGGATCTTTCTCGTTGTACCACTGATGTCAAAAGATGGTTGGCGTGGATATGGTGGCTGAGATAGATTGTTGATCATTGTTTTGATCGCTTCAGAGTTTTGTTCTTTTTATTCCACCAAGACATACCTTTGGTTTTGTTTGATTTTGCTAGCTGTCGACATGATTTTCTTACGTGTATTGGTGTTGACTGTGTACATCCTATCTATGCAGAGACCGAGTACCAGTGCATGCTCTTTTTGTGTGTATCCCCTTAATGCTTCATTTTAAGCTAATAAATTCCACCTTTTTATTGAAGATAAATTATAAGATATCAATAAAAAAACGTAACACTCATCCTTTTTGCGGGCTTACGTCGGTCTTTCAAAAGACTTGTTCCAATGCGCACGTCCAAACTAGCACTAATAGCCTCCTGAACTCTCTTCCTTTGCGAAATGTTTCGCCGGTTGAAAAAAGACTTTTCCATAACTACTGTCTCGCTTCAACGACCGGATTTTGCTGGAAACGGTAAACTTCCTTCTTTGTTTTATTCCTCCCTCCGGTCATTTTTGTTCCCCACATAAGATTTGTCTGAAATCAAAATTTTATATAAAGACAATTAATAATCACAATACGAAATCAATATCATTAGATGTGTGGTGGCTTTAATTTTCACACTGTATAACTTTAGATATTAATATATTTTTATATAAATATGGTTAAACTTTTTAAAGTTTGACTTCAGACAAATTTTATATGCGGAGTAAAAAGGGCAAGAGGGAGTATTAAAATTATTAGTCTTGTTCGATCCACATACATGTCCTCAACCAACCTCCTAGCCCAGACAATTGTGTCGCATGACACAAGTTAGCAAAAGTTGAGATCTTACAAAATTCATCACTTCCTCGAGCCTATTCAACAACCTGAAAGGCTTTGTGAAAAAACAATCTGAAAGCCTCCTCGCTAATTAAAATAAAATAAAATGAAAGTCGGTGGGATGATTCCAAGGCCTTTTGCGCAAGTCGATCTTATGAACAAACCGGTTTATTTGCCATTTCTTGAAGGATAAAGGAAGCTTACAATACTAGGTAGAGTATATGGCATGCGGATATAGATACATTGAGGAAAAAACAGGAAACAAAGCACTCGCACACATGGAACGGAAGCTTATAACTGATTCAGGCTGGGATGCATTAACGGGCAGCGTGTCATCCAGGAAGGTTCAGAGCCACAGGGCTCCTGCCTGCCTCAGGAGCGGCACGAGCTCCTCGGCGATGTGCATGGTAATGAGTCGGTCCAGCCCGCCCAACAGCCTGCCCCCGACGAACACCACCGGGAAGGCGACGTCGGTGACCAACTTGGTGTTGTCGTCCTTGGACCGGAGCGCGTAGACGAGCGTCGCCGGGTCGGCGTCGTAGCTGACCTCCAGCACCGCCGGGTTCACGCCTTGTCGCAGGAGCAGGTGCCGGGCCACGACCGCCAGGCAGCACTCCGGCCGCCCCACCACCACAACCGGCCTCTCTTGCACCGTCCTCCGCACCTCGTTGGTGCTGCTGACCATGGTTGCGGCCGTCGCCGTCGGCCACGGGACTTCGCGTTCGTGCGCTTGAGATTGACGATCGACTGAGGTGAGGGGTGTGTGCCCTTGTGGGGGCTGTGGAGGTCAGAAATATGGATCGGGGAGGTGCATAGAGCCGGAACATTAGGTCAGCTTCGTGGTCCTGGCGTGCCACATGGCACATGCATGGAGCTTTACTCCTTTATTGTACGTATTGATTATAGAAAATACTCCAAACATAGGATATATCACTCCCACCCAAAATAAATGACTTAACTTTATACTAAAGTTAGTATAAAGTTGAGTCACTTATTTTTAAAAAGGAGGGAGTACAACACTTGTACGCAAGCAAATACACACTGTCACTCATACGCGCTCACTACAAACTAAATCAGAGACGCGTACGTAAGCTTTTCCTTGTTGATAGAGACGCCTATCGCATGCACACACACATGACATCAAATTCGGAGTTTGACATGCATATCCTGACGGACAGGGCATGCGTACCACCATGCCCATTTACGTGATTCTGATTATACTTAAATTAGTACGAGTACTTAGTTTTCACCATTTGTGGCAAATAGTCATCCATCTGACAAATAATAATTAATTATCGCCCTATTTCAGCAGTGGAGTCACAATCGCTATTTTGAGAAACTACTAGAGCATTGTCTTTCCAGTAAAAAGAAACATCTGTCCAAGAAACAGATAAAAATGCCAAACTTCCAATCTTCGGAACCAGCCATGATTCTTTTGATAACCAAGTGTGTGAACATGTCATATCTTTTCTTTATCTTTATAAAAAACCGAGTTTGTGATGATGCATGGTGTGCCTGCCATCTTGTAATATAGACCGCCCGATCTATATTTGACGGATAGAAAGCAAACTATGATAATTTTACAAAAGATACCCGCACCTCTCTTCACATCCTTATCTCCCACAACCTCATTGCTGAGAAATTAAAAAAAGGAAGTTTCTGGAACAATCTAGCATGGTGGCCGCTGCCGCCTGCCGGCGCCGTCCATTCCCATGCCTCCACCCAGTCCGACAACTAGTCTTAAAAGAAAAGAAACACCCATGCGATCCAGTACTAGTGTAAGGGCAGAAAGTCTGTTGCCGTTGGAAATGCACTTCCACTACGACTTTACGTTCGCATCATTAGTCCCGGTTCGATTACGGCCCGAAACTAATGTGACCATTAGTTCTGGTTCCAACGGCTAGGGCGGGGGCATCATTAGTCCCGGTTCATGGCGTACCTTTAGTCCCGCTTTGTGTCACAAACCGGGACTAAAGGGGTGGTGGCAGGCTAGCGTTAGGCTGGGGCCCACACGAGCCCCTTTAGTCCCGGTTTGTGACACAAATCGGGACTAGAGTATACCTTTAGTCCCGGTTTGTATCATCAACCGGGACTAAAGATGTCTCTATATAAACCCTTCAACGAGCCCGAGTCCATTCTCTCTGTTTTCCTCCTTTCATTTCTCTCCTCCGTTCTTCCTCTTTGCTCGAGCTCATCCTCCATTTTTGCCAAAATTTATCAAGATTTGAAGGCCCCCCCATCCATCTAAGTGTTCACAAAGGTTAGCAACTTTGTCCTTTCATCTCTCATTGCTAGATTAGCTCGTGCAATGCTCTATAAGTATAGTGATTTGTGAGTTTTAGTTTGGGAGTAATTATATGTGGGAGTTTATTTAATTTATATGCAATTTGAGCTCAAATTAACTTCTTAGTTTGCATATGTAGGTGTGGTTTACTTAGTGCCTTCCTGTCCCCGTCCAAACCACCATCGATCACCCACACCGTCCCGTCGCCGGCACCACCTTGGTGAGCCTCTTGTTCTTATCCTTTTTGTAAGAAAAATCACGTTTGTATGATTTAGATAGTTACTTGTATAATTTTCTTACCTATATGGTTGTTTGTTATACATAGTGGCATGATTTTGATATCCGTCCCCGTCGGCCCTCGTCCGGTTTATGATTCAGATGTGGTACATATATATTCTCTTTTATAACTATTTGTTTCATTTCGTGTTTATGACAATTATGCCCATCAAGTTGACATAAATATTTTTATCTAGGAGGTATGTGAACCGGAAATTGCAACCGACCCTCTTGTCGAGATTTAGTTTAAAAAGAAAACGAGTATTTGAAAGAAAAATTGAAAAGAGTTGAAGAGAAGATGAAACTGGAGTTGTATGTTGCCGATGCCATCGATGATCACAAGAATACGCTTAAAGATTAGAAAGATTAGAAAATATGCCGTTAATAAAAAGGCTTGGTATCACTATGCTATTGCATCAATTGTTACCTTAGTTGCGATCTTGATCGCATTTGTTGTTGCATTTAAATGCTTTAAGTAGAGAGTTTGTATGTTCTTTTATGAGAATAAGTGTGTATGAACTTGTATTAATTTGTTCTTTTCGGTGTTGTGTAATGAAGATGAGCCGGCAATGGATGTACGATGAACGATGCTCTCCCAGTTCATTAATGCCATGCATACTTTTCTGGTTGCGGCTGGGCAAACAAGCAGGCGGATGGTTTTATGTGTTGTCCATATGCTGTCTGTAAGAATGATCACAATTACTCTAACTCAAGAACCATTCACGTCCACCTGTTTACGTCTGGTTTCATGTCGGGCTATAACTGCTGGACCAAGCATAGAGAAAGAGGGGTTCTAATGGAAGAGAATGAAGAAGAACAGGATGATGACAGCTATCCTGGCCGTGGGCTCCCTGAATACGATGGTAGTACGATGGTGGAAGAAGCTGAAGAAGAGACATCAGATGAGCCTGCTGATGATCTTGGTCGGGCCATTGCTAATGCAAAGAGAAACTAAGCAAGTGAAAAGAAGAAGCTGAAGTTGTAGCGCATGTTAGAGGATGACAAGAAATTGTTGTACCCAAATTGCGAAGATGACAAGAAAAAGCTGGGTACCACACTGGAATTGCAACAATGGAAGACAGAGAATGGTGTATCTGACAAGGGATTTGAAAAGTTGCTGATAATGTTAAAGAAGATGCTTCCAAAGGACAATGAATTGCCCGACAGTACGTACGAAGCAAAGAAGGCTGTCTAACCTCTAAGATTAGAGGTGCAAAAGATACATGCATGCCCTAATGACTGCATCCTTTATCGCGGTGAGTACGAGGATTTGAATGCATGCTCGGTATGCGGTGCATTGCACCATAAGATCAACCGCGATGACCCTGGTGATGTTGAGGGCGAGCGCCCCAGGAAGAGGATTTTTGCCAAGGTGATGTGCTATGCTCCTATAATACCATGGTTGAAATGTTTGTTCCAAAACAAAGAGCATGCCAAGTTGATGCAATGGCACAAAGAAGACCGTAAGAAAGACGGGAAGTTGAGAGTACTGATGAGGATATAGACCTAGGATAGGGTCATAGGCCTGACCTATACGCCCTACCCAAGGTCACTACCCTAGAGGCAAAGGCACCCCAGAGACAACAGGGAATACTAATTGAAGACGTTGAGTGCAATCCACTCGACTAGTCATATCACTCGGGTACCCCTCCTTCCCGATATCACTCGACCAAACAAGAAACCACTCGACCTACTGAAGACCAGGAGTCGCACAGGACAACAACGGTCAAGCATTCACTCCGTAGTCTTCAAAGGCATTAATAGCACTTTATAGCTGGCGTTATCAGTAACACCCTCTCTTTATGTACATTGAACTCTCTGTAACGGGGGATGGCTGGGGTCCTAGCACACCCTATATAAGCCACCCCCTCCTCTGGCACAAGGGTTCGCACCTCCTGTAACACACATCATAATCTAGTCGACCGCCTCAGGGCACCAAGACGTAGGGCTTTTACCTCCTCCGAGAGGGGCCTGAACTCGTAAACACTTGCATACAATCTCACCATAGCTAGGACCTTGCCTCCTCATACGTACCCCCTACTCTTACTGTCAGTCTTAGTACCATGACAGTTGGCGCCCACCTTGGGGCGAAGCGTCTTAGTAACTTCCGACGAGGTTGCATTTTCTTCAGTCTTCATCAACATGGTTTCCGGTGGCAGTTTGATCATGGGCCGCGAGTTCCGACTCGGTGCACTCACTTTCATCGCCGACGACTCGGCCTGGCTCCAGGAGGCCCCCCTCGACGTCGTGGCACTGCCGATCTAGGGTTCGTCGCACTTTCGAGCGAGTGCCCGCGGCGTCCTCCTCCGGCAGCCGTCGACCCCGTACCAGTCGACGCCTGTGTCGTTCTCTGGCCCCGCTGGACGCTGCCGCAAGCGGTCGGGTCGATCACGGCTCCAGCGGGAGGTGAAGCACACGGTGGCTCGGCAGACATTCACCCCCCAAGTCGCGGCGATCGAGCCCGATGTATATCACTGCGGTCCAGTCGACCCGTCGACTGACTTAGCAGACACACTTTCCAAGAGCAGGAGTTGTGACCCCACGACGGAGGTCCTCATGGTCGACTCTCATCATGACCCGCCCAATTTTCATCGCAGCGGTGAGAACAGGGACAACGACGGTACGTCATTCGGCCATGAGGAGTACCAGCCCCAACCTCTCAGTTCGCAGCAGAGGGAGGAGCTACGTCGCTGCACTGAGGAGGCTCTCCATACCCCCATCATAGGGGAAACCGCCAAGGCTCGGGCTTTGGAGGACGCGCGCCAGGCCACGCTGGCCGAGCGCACTCGTTTGGAGAATCTCCAACATTCTCTTGACGAGCGTGCCCGTCGATTGATCCCCGGATCCAGTCGGCGTTCACGACAGCTCTTTCCACCGGAAACTCAGATATTACGTATGCCGATTCAGAATCTCGCAGCTGCTGCGCATATTGCAGAGTCCATTCAGCCGTCTCGCTCGGAGGCAGGAAGGGGCTTGGAATAGATCAGAGTGCTGCTCCGGGTAGCAGGAGATCAGAACTCCGCCGTGTCCCAGTCGTGGAACAGAATTCAAAGTCGATCGGTAATGGCAGATACCATTTAGCCGTCACACATTCCTTGGTCACCGTTGAGGCAAAGGGATCGTGAGCACCGCTAGGATCGGCACTTGATAACCCGCAAGTATAGGGGATCACAACAGTTTTCGAGGGTAGAGTATTCAACCCAAATTTATTGATTTGACACAAGGGAAGCCAAAGAATATTCTCAAGTATTAGCAGTTGAGTTGTCAATTCAACCACACCTGGATAACTAAGTATCTGCAGCAAAGTATTTAGTAGAAAAGTAGTATGGAAGTAACGGTAACGATAGCAAAAGTAACAGTAGTAGTTTTGTAGTAATGGTAACAGTGGCAACGACAAAGTAACTAAGCAAAGCACAATATGTGAAAATCTCGTAGGCATTGGATCAATGATGGATAATTATGTCGGATGCGATTCCTCATGTAATAGATATAACATAGGGTGACACAAAACTAGCTCTAGTTCATCAATGTAATGTAGGCATGTATTCCGAATATAGTCATACATGCTTATGGAAAAGAACTTGCATGCCATCTTTTGTCCTACCCTCCCGTGGCAACGGGGTTCTAATGGAAACTAAGGGATATTAAGGCCTCCTTTTAATAGAGAACCGGACCAAAGCATTAACACTTAGTAAATACATGAACTCCTCAAACTACGGTCATCACCGGTAAGTATCCCGATTATTGTCACTTCGGGGTTAACGGATCATAACACATAATAGGTGACTATAGACTTGCAAGATAGGATCAAGAACTCACATATATTCATGAAAACATAATAGGTTCAGATCTGAAATCATGGCACTCTGGCCCTAGTGACAAGCATTAAGCATAGCAAAGTCACAACAACATCAATCTCAGAACATAGTGGATACTAGGGATCAAACCCTAACAAAACTAACTTGATTACATGGTAAATCTCATCCAACCTATCACCCCAGCAAGCCTACGATGGAATTACTCACGCACAGTGGTGAGCATCATGAAATTGGTGATGGAGGATGGTTGATGATGATGACGGTGACAGATTCCCCTCTCCGGAGCCCCGAATGGACTCCAGATCAGCCCTCCCGAGAGGTTTTAGGTCTTGGCGGCGGCTCCGTATCATAAAACGCGTTGAACCCTTCTTTCCTTATTTTTTTCTCCATGAAAGCAAATATATGGAGTTGGAGTTGAGGTCGGTGGACGTCCAGGGGGTCCACGAGGCAGGGGGACGCCCCCTAGGGGAGGGGGCGCGCCCCCACCCTCGTGACCAGGGTGTGGCCCCCCTGACGCTAATTCTTTCACCAATATTTTTTATTAATTCTGAAAAGTTGCTCTGTGGATTTGCATGTCATTCCGAGAACTTTTATTTCTGCACATAAATAACACCATGGTAGTTCTGCTGAAAACAGCGCCAGTCCGGGTTAGTTCCATTCAAATCATGCAAGTTAGAGTCCAAAACAAGGGCAAAAGTGTTTGGAAAAGTAGATACGACAGAGACGTATCAACTCCCTCAAGCTTAAACCTTTGCTTGTCCTCAAGCAATTCAGTTGATAAACTGAAAGTGATAAAGAAAAACTTTCACAAACTCTGTTTGCACTTGTTGTTGTAAATATGTAAAGCTAGCATTCAAGTTTTCGGCAAAGATTATGACTAACCACATTCACAACAACACTTAGGTGTCATGTTTACTCATATCAATGGCATAATCAACTAGCGAGCAATAATAATAAAACTTGGATGACAACACTTTCTCAAAACAATCATAATATGATATAACAAGATGGTATCTTGCTAGACCTTTTTGAGACCACAAAACATAAATGAGAGCACCTTTAAAGATCAAGGACTGACTAAACAATGTAATTCGTGGTAAAAGAGATCCAGTCATAGTCATACCCAATATAAACTAATAGTAATGCATGCAAATGACAATGGTGCTCTCCCGCGGGTGCTTTTTAATAAGAGGGTGATGACTCAACATAAAAGTAAATAGATAGGCCCTTCGCAGAGGGAAGCAGGGATTTGTAGAGGTGCTAGAGCTCGATTTTGAAACAGAGATAATAACATTTTGGGTGGTATACTTTCACTGTCAACATAACAACTATGAGATCTCGATATCTTCCATGCCACACACATTTTAGGTGGTTCCCAAACAGAATGGTAAAGTTTTATACTCCCCCTCCACCAACAAGCGTCAATCCATGGCTTGTCCGAAACAATGGGTGACTCCAACTCTCAACAATCTAGGGGGAGTTTTGCTTAATTATTTTGATTTGATTTGAGCATGGGACTGGGCATCCCAGTGACCAGCCATTTTCTCATGAATGAGGAGCGGAGTCCACTCCTCTTGAGAATAACCCGCCTAGCATGAAAGATACAGACAACCCTAGTTGATACATGAGCTGTTCAAGCATACAAAACACAATTTCATTTGAAGGTTTGGAGTTTGGCACATACAAATTTACTTGGAACGGCAGGTAGATACCACATATAGGAAGGTATGGTGGACCCATATGGAATAACTTTGGGGTTTATGGAGTTTGGATGCACAAGCAGTATTCCCGCTTAGTACAAGTGAAGGCTAGAAAAAGACTGGGAAGCGACCAACTAAGAGAGCGACAAAAGTCATGAACATGCATTAAAATTAATAGACACTGAGTGCAAGCATGAGTAGGATATAATCCACCATGAACATAAATATCGTGAAGGCTATGCTGATTTTGTTTCAACTACATGCGTGAACATGTGCCAAGTCGAGTCACTCAATTCATTCAAAGGAGGATACCACCCTATCATACCACATCACAACCATTTTAATAGCATGTTGGCACGCAAGGTAAACCATTATAAACTCATAGCTAATTAAGCATGGGATAAGCAACTATAATCTCTAATTGTCATTGCAAACATGTTTACTCATAATAGGCTGAATCAGGAACGATTAGCTAATCATATTTACAAAAACAAGAGAGGTTGAGTTCATACCCGCTCCTCTTATCCCAATCATTTCATCATATATCATCATCATTGCCTTTCACTTGCATGACCGAACAGTGTGGATAATAATAATAGTGCACGTGCATTGGACTAAGCTGGAATCTGCAAGCATTCATTTCAAAAGAGAAGACAAAGTAATATGGGCTCTTGGTTAAAGTAAAGCAATTATGCATATGAGAGCCACTTAGACATTTTCATTATAGTCTTCTTCTCTCGACCCCCAAAGGAAAAGAAATAAAACTATTTACACGGGAAAGCTCCCAACAAGCAAAAAGAAGAACGAGAAATCTTTTTGAGTTTTTCTTTTAATTATTACTACTACAGGCATGGAAATTAAACTAACTATTTTTTTGGTTTTTCTTAAGGTTTATCTAACACACAAGAAGAAAGCTAGAAAAAGAAATTAAACTAGCATGAATAATACAATGAAAGAGTATGGGCACCAACACTAGAATGAGTGTGTGAACATGAATGTAAAGTCGGTGAGGAATATGTACTCCCCCAAGCTTAGGCTTTTGGCCTAAGTTGGTCTATGGCCATGGGTCAGAGCTACTCCCTCTAGTGTACTGAGGTGCATCATCTGGGTACCACTGGCTGGCAAACTCCTCTGGATTCCACTGATAAAAGGATGATCGATAAGGGTCAAGTTGTGGTTCCAGCTCAGGCTCTGGGGCTGATGTCTGGCCTCGGTAAGCATGAACGGCCTCCGGTAAGACGAGAAAAGTGCCTGAAGATAAATCAAAGAAACAGGGTGCAGGCAGGATAATAGTTTCACTGTGTTTCTTATGAAATCTCAAATTATATTTAAGCATATTCTCATCATTTGTAACAATAAACTCATGTGCTACCATGCTCTTGTAATCTAGAAAAGTAGGGGGCAGCGGTTTTTCTTCTTTCTCAAAATGCCTAATAGGTATCCTGAAATGTTTAGCGAGGCATGACACATAGATACCTCCAAAAATGGGGCCCTTAGTACGGTTCATGCTTAATCGTCTAGCAATAATAACGCCCATATTAAAAGATTTATCACGAAATAAAGCATGGAACAAAATGATAATATCAGGAACACTAAGGTTTCCACAGTTTCCATGACCTATTAAGCATCGACTAGCAAATATTGCAAAGTAGCATAAAAAAGGAAAATAAGTTATTCGTGCATCAGAAACCTTCCTCGTTTCCCCTATAGTAATAGTGTCAATAAATCCTTCCACATCTTTATGATGTGGTTCCTCTAAGCTGCCCCCGACGGGTATCTTGCAAACTGTGCAAAATTCATATAGTGACATCTCCCTATCAACATCATATAATTTAAACTCTACCGAAGGAGGTGATCTTTTAGGATGAAAGTAGAAGTTTTGCATGAAAGTATTGGTGAGTAAGAGATACTATTCAAGCTGGTTGTGGAGGAAGTCGATGAGGCCCGCATCATCAACCAAAGAATAGAAATCATCATATATCCCGGCTGCTCTCAAAAAATCATCACAAGGCCATTCACACGGCCGTACTTCCGCCACACGAGGAAGATTATACTTGGTATTTTCATTCTCCTTAGCTTGTTTATCCTTAGAACCTTGGCTAGAAGAGCCCCTCAAGAAAAATCTCTTCATCTTTTTCTAAAAATATCTGAAATTTTTAGTGACTCAAAATAATAGAAAACCAAACTTAATAAAATTGATAGCAACCACTCCCATAAGTGCCTAGAGCCTCTATCATGCATTAGAATTACTTGGGACCTCATAGATTTAACATGCAAGCTCAAGAACAGGTTCAGCTAAGCAGCAAGAATTTGCAAGGAATAGAGCACTAGAACAAAAACTAATTGGATCATTGGAGGAGTCACATACCAAAGAACAATCCCCCAAAGCAGTTTTCTGAATGGAGCTTTGAGCAAGGAGATCGAAAATGGCAGCAAAACAAGCGAGAACTCGTGCTTGAGCTAGATAGTGATTTTTTGGGAGGAAGAAGGAGTGTGCGGGTGCAGGAATAAGTGGAGGGGAGCCACCATGGGCCCACGAGGCAGGGGGGCGCGCCCTGGACCCTTGTGGCTAGGTGCTTGCTCCCCCTGCTATGTTCTCAGTACCATAAATTCTCAAATATTCTAGAAAAAATCATATTAAATTGGCATGGCATTTGGAGAACTTTTATTTTTGGGATATTTTTTATTGCATAGATAATTCAGAAAACAGTCAGAATATACTATTTCTACTTTATTTATTCTAAGTAACAGAAAGTAAAAGAAGGGAATAGAGAGTTGTGCCCTCTAACTTCATCCATCTCATGTTCATCAAAAGGAATCCACTAACAAGGTTGATCAAGTCTTGTTAACAAACTCATTCCGAATCACATGAAACTAGAGAAATTTCGAAGTGACACTAGGTTACCTCAACGGGGATTTGAACATCCCCAATAATAAGAATATCATACCTTTTCTTTGCAGTAGGAAGAGGAAATTCAAAACCTCCAATAATTATTGATGGAATTTTCCCAATAGAATTTATACTGTGAACTTGAGGTTGTTTCCTTGGAAAGTGTACCGTATGATCATTACTATTAACATGAAAGGTGACATTGCCTTTGTTGCAATCAATAACAGCACCCGCAGTATTTAAAAAGGGTCTACCAAGGATAATCGACATACTGTCGTCCTCAGGAATATCAAGAATGACAAAGTCTGTTAAGATAGTAACGTTCGCAACAACAACAGGTACGTCCTCACAAATACCGACAGGTATAGCAGTTGATTTATCGGCCATTTGCAAAGATATATCAGTAGGTGTCAACTTAATTAATTCAAGTCTACGATATAAGGAAAGAGGCATAACACTAACACCGGCTCCTAAATCATATAAAGCAGTTTTAACATAATTTCTTTTGATGGAGCATGGTATAGTGGGTACTCCGGGATCACCAAGTTTCTTAGGTATTCCACCCTTAAAGGTATAGTTGGCAAGCATGGTGGAGATTTCGGCTTCACGTATTTTTATTTTATTTGTAATGATGTCTTTCATGTATTTTGCACAAGGGTTCGTCTTAAGCATATGGTTAAGTGCATACGTAAGAAAATAGGTCTAATCATTTCAGCAAAGCGCTCAAAGTCCTCATCATCCTTTTTCTTGGGTGGTTTAGGAGGAAAAGGCATGGGTTTCTGAACCCATGGTTCTCTTTCTCTACCATGCTTCCTAGCAACAAAGTCTCTTATCATAACCTTGATTTCTTGATTGTGGGTTATCAAGATCAACAACAGGTTCAATTTCTATATCGTCGTTATTGCTAGGTTGAGCATCTTCATGAACATCATTATTAGCATTATCACTAGGTTCATGTTCATCTCTAGATTGTGTTTCAGCATCAGAGATAGAAATATCATTAGGATTCTCAGGTGTTTCTATAATAGGTTCACTAGAAGCATGCAAAGTCCTATCATTTTTCTTTTTCTTCTTTTTAGAAGGACTAGGAGCATCTAAATTATTTCGCTAAGAATCTTGTTCAATTCTCTTAGGGTGGCCTTCAGGATACAAAGGTTCCTGAGTCATTTTACCAGTTCTAGTAGCCACTCTAACAACAAAATCATGTTTATTATTTAGTTCATCAAGCAATTCATTCTGAGCCTTAAGTACTTGTTCTGCTTGAGTAGTGACCATAGAAACATGTTTACTAGTGAGTTTAAGTTCACCCTTAACTCTAGACATATAATCACTCAAGCGTCCAATCATATAAGAGTTATTTTTCAATTGTCTACTAACATAATCATTGAAATTTGCTTGTTTGTCCATAAAATCATCAAATTCATCTACACATTGGCTAGCAAATTTAGTAGACGGGATTTCGACTTTATCATATCTATAAAGAGAGTTAACCTTCACTACCCGTGTTGGGTTATCAAGACCTTGTATTTCTTTAGGTGGTATATTGAGGCCATGAATTTCTTCGACAAGAGGTAAATTTTTAACATCTTCAGCTTTAATACCTTTCTCTTTCATAGATTTCTTTGCCTCTTGCATATCTTCAGGACTGAGAAATAGAACACCTCTTTTCTTCGGAGTTGGCTTAGGTGTCGGCTCAGGAAGTGTCCAATTATTTTCATTGGCCAACATATTATTCAATAGCAATTCAGCTTGGTCGACTGTCCTTTCCCTGAAAACACAACCAGCACAACTATCCAGGTAGTCCTTGGAAGCATCGGTTAGTCCATTATAAAAGATATCGAGTATTTCATTTTTCTTAAGAGGATGATCAGGCAAAGCATTAAGTAAACGGAGAAGCCTCCCCCAAGCTTGTGGGAGACTCTCTTCTTCGATTTGCACAAAATTATATATTTCCCTTAAGGTAGCTTGTTTCTTATGAGCAGGGAAATATTTAGCAGAGAAGTAGTAAATCATATCCTGGGGACTACACACACAACCAGGATCAAGAGAATTAAACCATGTCTTAGCATCACCCTTTAATGAGAAAGGAAATATTTTAAGGATATAATAATAGCGAGATTTCTCATTATTAGTAAACAGGGTGCCTATATCATTTAACTTAGTAAGATGTGCCACTACAGTTTCAGATTCAGTGCCATAAAAAGGATCAGATTCAATCTAAGTAATTATCTCAGGATCAACAGAGAATTCACAGTCCTTATCAGTAACAAAGATAGGTGAAGTAGCAAAAGCAGGGTCATGTTTCATTCTAGCATTCAGAGTCTTTTGTTTCAGCTTAGCTAATAATTTCTTAAGATCTGATCTATCATTGCAAGCAAGAAAATCTCTAGCAGTTTCTTCATCCATAACATAACCCTCAGGAACAACAGGAAATTCATATCTAGGGGGAGAACCTTCATCATCACTATCATCAATATTATCAGTTTCAATAATTTCATTCTCCCTAGCCCTAGCAAGTTGTTCATCAAGAAATTCACCTAATGGCAAAGTAGTATCAAGGATAGAAGTAGTTTCATCACAAGTATCATGCATAGCAGAAGTGGCATCATCAATAACATGCGTCATATCAGAATTAATAGCAGAAGCAGGTTTAGGTGTCGCAAGTTTACTCATAATGGAAGGAGAATCAAGTGCAGAGCTAGATGGCAGTTCCTTACCTCCCCTCGTAGTTGAGGTATAAATGCTAGTTCTTTGATCTTTCAAGTTCTTCATAGTGATCAGCAGATATAAATCCCAAGTGTCTCAAAGAATAGAGCTATGCTCCCCGGCAACGGCGCCAGAAAATAGTCTTGATAACCCGCAAGTATAGGGGATCGCAACAGTTTTCGAGGGTAGAGTATTCAACCCAAATTTATTGATTCGACACAAGGGGAGCCAGAGAATATTCTCAAGTATTAGTAGTTGAGTTGTCAATTCAACCACACCTGGATAACTTAGTATCTGCAACAAAGTATTTAGTAGCAAAGTAGTATGGAAGTAACGGTGACAATAACAAAATTAGCAGTAGTCGTTTTGTAGTAATGGTAACAGTGGCAACAGCAAAGTAACTAAGCAAATCACAATATGTGAAAAACTCGTAGGCATTAGATCAGTGATGGATAATTATGTCGGATGTGATTCCTCATGTAATAGTTATAACATAGGGTGACACAGAACTAGCTCCAGTTCATCAATGTAATGTAGGCATGTATTCCGAATATAGTCATACATGCTTATGGAAAAGAACTTGCATGGCATCTTTTGTCCTATCCTCCCGTGGCAGCGGGGTCCTAATGGAAACTAAGGGATATTAAGGCCTCCTTTTAATAGAGAACCAGACCAAAGCATTAACACTTAGTGAATACATGAACTCCTCAAACTACGGTCATCACCGGTAAGTATCCCGATTATTGTCACTTCGGGGTTAACGAATCATAACACATAATAGGTGACTATAGACTTGCAAGATAGGATCAAGAACTCACATATATTCATGAAAACATAATAGGTTCAGATCTGAAATCATGGCACTCGGGCCCTAGTAACAAGCATTAAGCATAGCAAATTCATAGCAACATCAATCTCAGAACATAGTGGATACTAGGGATCAAACACTAACAAAACTAACTTGATTACATGGCAAATCTCATCCAACCCATCACCGTCCAGCAAGCCTATGATGGAAGTACTCATGCATGGCGGTGAGCATCATGAAATTGGTGATGGAGGATGGTTGATGATGACAACGGCGACGGATTCCCCTCTCTGGTGCCCCGAATGGACTCCAGATCAGCCCTCCCAAGAGGTTTTAGGGCTTGGCAGTGGCTCCATATCGTAAAATGCGATGAACCCTTTTTTCCTTATTTTTTTCTCCGCAAAAGCAAATATATGGAGTTGTAGTTGAGGTCGGTGGATGTCCAGGGGGCCCACGAGGCAGTGGGCACACCCTAGGGGAGGGGGCGTGCCCTCCACCCTCGTGACCAGGGTGTGGGCCCCGTGATGCTAATTCATTCGCTAGTATTTTTTATTAATTCTGAAAAGTTGCTCCGTGGATTTGTAGGTCATTCCGAGAACTTTTATTTCTACACAAAAATAACACCATGGCAGTTCTGCTGAAAACAGCGTCAGTCCGGGTTAGTTCCATTCAAATCATGCAAGTTAGAGTCCAAAACAAGGGCAAAAATGTTTGGAAAAGTAGATATGACGGATACATATCAGCACTTAGGAAGAGTTCATGGAGATGATGATCGTGAGTTTGCCCGCGACAACTACCGTCGAGTGCCTTCGCCCCTTCCTATGGGCGGGTCATACGCACCCTGGCGGTATGATGACAGACGTCCATACGGTAACGACCGCAGAGTTCCAGTCGACCCAAGAGAGCCTAGGTTCGATGCAAGGTCAGTCCTCGTTCAGGGCTTAGTCGACCGGAACCGAGCATACAGAGAATGACTAGACAGAGACAGGCCCAGCGAAAGTAGGGTCCACGTGTCTGGCCCAGAGTGTTTCGGAAGAGCCATTAGGGCCGCTGAGATCCCCCACAACTTCAGATTGGCAACTGGTGTCAGCAAGTTCACGGGAGAGTCGAAGCCCGCCACTTGGCTTGAAGATTACCGAGTGTCTGTGCACATCGGTGGCGGTAGCAATGAGGTGGCCATGAAGCACCTCCCTCTGATGCTTGAAGGTTCTGCCAGAGCTTGGCTGAATCAGTTGGCCCCTGGGAGCATTTTGAGTTGGGATGAGTTAGCCCGAGTGTTTACCAAAACATTTGAGGGCACCTGCAAGAGACCTGCCGGTCTACTAGAGTTGCAACATTGTGTGCAGAAACCGAATGAAACCTTGAGAGACTATATCCAGAGATGGATCACTCTGCACCACACAGTGGAGAATGTGTCAGATCACCAAGCAGTCTGTGCCTTCAAGGAAGGCGTTCACCACAGAGTGCTGAATCTGAAGTTCGGTCAAACAGGAGATATGATTCTGACTTGGATGATGGAGATTGCCACCAAGTAAGATAACGGCGAAGAGGAAGACCGACTCCGGATTGGTAAGCATAAAACAATCACCCAGGACACCGGAGGAGGAAATTCCAGTTGGAAGCAGAAGCGAAAGGCTGAGGCAGCAGGACCTACCGAGGCAGCAGTGTTGAATCAAGGAAAGTTCAAAGGGAAGCCCAAAGGGCTCTGGAATCCCAAGAAAGTAAAAGATCAAGATGGGAATGATGTGATGGATTTCCCGTGTCATATTCACACTAAGAAAGATGAAGAGGGGAATCTGATCCTCCCAAAGCATACCACTCGACAGTGTCGACTCTCGATCCAGAGCTTCCAGAAGAAGAGTTAGCCCAGCGAGAAGGATAAAGATTCTGAGAAGGAGGAAGACAAGGAGGAAGAAGAAGAAGGATATCCCCATGTTAATGCCACCCTGGTGATTTTTGCTGATGTTGAGAGCAAAAGTCGACTGAAAGTCATTAACAGAGAGGTGAACATGGTTGCTCCGGCAACACCGAAATATTTGAAGTGGTCAAAAGCCCCTATTACATTTGACCAGTCAGATCACCCGCCACGAGTTGCTACCCCTGAGTGGCAGGTGCTGGTGGTCGACCCAGTTGTTGGGGCACTCGACTGACCAAGGTTCTGATGGATGGTGGCAGTGGCCTCAATATCCTGTATGTTGAGGACCTCAAAGGAATGGGCATTCCGATGTCCAAACTCAGCAAGAGCAATATGAGGTTCCACGGAGTCATCCCAGGAAAAAAAGCCAACTCACTCGGCCAGATCGCTCTTGATGTGGTTTTCGGTGATGAGAAGAATTACCGCAAAGAAAGTTGACGTTAAAGGTTGTGGAGTACCAGAGTGCTTATCATGCCATATTGGGAAGACCTGCCTACGCTAGCTTCATGGCTCGACCATGTTATGCGTACCTCAAGTTGAAGATGCCCGGCCCCAAAGGTGTGATAACCGTCTCCGGTAACAGGAAAAGGGCAGAAGATTGTCTTCAGGATGGTGCAAAGATAGCAGATGAGCAGATGGCAGCTGTGGAGTTTCAAGAGTATCAGAAGATGGTAGATCCGAGTGATTTGTTGCGTGCCAAGAGACCTGCCCAGAGTCCGCATTTCAGTCGGCTGGAGAAACCAAGCCAGTTCACATCCACCCAACCAATCCCAATGCTGCTCCGAGCCATATCTCAACGACACTCGACAACAAATAGGAAGACACGCTCATCCAGTTCCACCGTGAGAACTGGGACATCTTCACATAGAAGCCGTCCGACATGCCAGGTGTACCCAACGACACTCGACAACAAATAGGAAGACGCGCTCATCCAGTTCCACCGTGAGAACTGGGACATCTTCACATAGAAGCCGTCCGACATGCCAGGTGTACCCAAGGGACTGGCTGAGCACCGTTTGTGAGTCGACCCAAAAGCAAAACCTGTCAAAGAGCATCTTCATCGGTCCGCCACAGAGAAGAGGAAGGAAATTGGTGAGGAGGTGGCTCGGCTTCTGGACGCTGAGTTCATCCGCGAGATATACCACTTCGAGTGGCTCGCCAATGTCGTTATGGTTCCCAAGAAAGACAAATCACTTCGAATGTGTATTGACTTCAAGCACATCAATCAGGCCTGCCCGAAAGATCATTTTCCTCTACCCCGCATCGACCAGATAGTCGACTCAACTACGGGGTGCGAGCGACTGTCCTTCCTGGACGCCTATTCCGGGTACCATCAGATCCGACTGCTTGGACCCGACGAGATCAAGACAGATTTCATCACCCCGTTCGGGTGTTTTTGTTATGTTACCATGCCCTTCGGCCTCAAGAATGCTGGTGCCACATTCATGCACATGATTCAGAAGTGCCTGCTCACTCAGATCAATCGGAATGTGGAAGCATACATGGACAACATAGTGGTTAAGTCACGCAAAGGTTCCGACCTGCTGACTGACCTTGCTGAAACCTTTGCCAACCTAAGAAGGTATGATATCAAGCTCAATCCATCAAAATGCACATTCGGAGTCCCAGGCGGAAAATTACTCGATTTTATCATTTCCGAACAAGGAACCGACGCAAATCCAGAGAAGATTGGCACAATCCTCCGAATGAAGCGCCCAGTGCGAGTGCATGATGTTCAGAAGCTTACTGGTTGTTTGGCTGCATTGAGTCGATTCATCTCATGCCTCGGTGAAAAGGCATTGCCTCTTTATCGACTGATGAAGAAGTCTGACAAGTTCGAGTGGAATGACGAAGCCGAAGCAGCGTTTGAAGAGCTCAAAGCCTTGCTTTCCACCCAGCCGGTGCTTGCTGCTCCAGTCAGTAAAGAGCCTCTTTTGCTTTACATCGCAACCACAGGACAAGTTGTCAGCACAGTCCTCATGATCGAGCGGGAAGAGGAAGGCAAAGCCTTCAAGGTTCAGCGCCCAGTCTATTACATTTCAGAGGTTTTGACCCCGTCCAAGCAGAGATACCCTCATTATCAGAAGCTTGTTTATGGGATCTACTTAACCATGAAGAAGGTTGCACATTATTTCTCTGATCATTCAGTTTCAGTCGTTAGTGACGCTCCATTATCAGAGATTCTGAACAACAGAGATGCAACTAGTCGAGTGGCAAAGTGGGTGATTGACCTTCTTCCATTGGATATCAAGTTTGAGGCAAAGAAGGCCATCAAGTCACAAGCAATTGCAGTTTTCCATGCAGAGTGGACAGAACAACAACAGCCGACTCAAATCTAGTCGGAACATTGGACCATGTTCTTTGATGGGTCCAAGATGTTAAATGGCTCTGGCGCAGGAGTGGTCTTATTGTCCCCACAAGGAGACAAGCTCAGTTATGTCCTCCAAATTCACTTTGATTCTTCTAAAAATGAAGTTGAGTATGAGGCACTATTGTATGGGTTGCGTATGGCCATTTCACTTGGCGTCCACCACTTGATGGTCTACAGTGACTCAGATTTAGTGGTTAATCAGGTAATGAAGGAATGGGATGTCAGGAGTCCCGCAATGACTGGTTATTGCAACATAGTGAGAATGCTAGAGAAGAAGTTTGAGGGGTTAGAGCTCCACCACATACCATGAATCAAGAATCAGGCTGCTGATTATCTGGCAAAGATAGGTTCCACTCGGAAACCTGTCCCCAGCAATGTGTTCTTGGAACATCTTCACACCCCGTTAGTACAAGAGGATCCCTTCAAGGAGGAGCCCCCGCAACCGATAAGTTCTACCAACCCGACTAAAATCGAGATTCCAGCTGTGGTCGACTTGATCATGGAGGTCTTGGTGATCACACCCGACTGGACAGTACCGTACATTGCGTACATTCTCAGGAAGGAACTCCCAGAGGATGAAGATGAAGCCCGTCATATAGTCCGTCGATCCAAAGCCTTCACAGTGATAAAAGGGCAGCTTTACACAGAAAGTGTCACAGGAGTGGCTCAACACTGCATCACCCTAGAGGAAGGTCGAATGATCCTAAATGACATCCACTCGGGGACCTGTGGTCACCATGCGTCCTCTCGGACCATCGTGGCCAAAGCATACCAAGCAGGATTTTACTGGCCTCGAGCAAACGAAATGGCGAAAGATATAGTCGACAAGTGTGCAGGCTGCCAGTTCTACTCCAACATGTCCCACAAACCTGCGTCTGCCTTGAAGACTATTCCACTCGTCTGGCCGTCTGCAGTCTGGGGGTTGGATATGGTCAGCCCCTTCAAAACCGGTGCGAGTGGTTTCACACATTTGCTTGTAGTAGTCGACAAGTTCACTAAGTGGATCGAAGCTAGGCCCATCAAGAACCTTGGTGCAAGCACCGCTGTCAGTTTCATCAAGGAGTTGATATTCAGATATGGAGTTCCTCACAGCATTATCACAAATAGTGGCTCCAACTTTGATTCTGACGAGTTTAAGGCGTTCTGTGCGACCCAAGGCACTCGGGTCAACTACGCATCAGTCGCACACCTGCAGTCGAATGGACAAGTAGAAAGGGCGAATGGTTTGATCCTCCAAGGATTAAAGCCCCTCCTAATGCGCGACCTCAAGCATGCTGCTGGAGCATGGGTAACAGAGTTGTCGTCCGTCTTGTGGGAGCTGAGAACAACACCGAATCGATCGATTGGCCAGACTCCTTTATTCTTGGTGTACGGTGCCGAGGCTGTACTTCTGAGTGATTTGTTACACAATGCCCCCGAGTGGAACTATTCACAGAAGCTGAAGCAGAGCAAGCAAGAGAAGACACCGTTGATCTCCTGGAAGAAGAGCGCGAGATGGTTTTGATTCGGAAGACCATTTACCAGCAAGATCTGCGTCGATTCCATGACCAAAATGTCAGAGGACAAGCGTTCCAAGAAGGAGACCTGGTACTCCGAGTGGATCAGAAACGGCCTCACAAACTTGCTCCGGCCTGGGAAGGCCCCTTCGTCATCACCAAGGTGCTTCACAATGGAGCTTACCACATATACAACATAGCCAAGAATATGGATGATCCACGTGCGTGGAACACAGAGCTGCTACGCCACTTCTACACATAGATAACTCGACCTGATGAGTTGTAATAAAAGTATTTCAGTTCGCTTTCCAAAGACAAGATTTTTTTTCAGTATCATAATGATTGGTTTCCCATAATCATGTGTGTCCTAATCCCCCAGTGGGTAGCTTAGCTGCGAATCTAATTCACCTAAGTTAAAAACATTCCGAGTGGAGAGTAATCCTCCCACTCAGAGGCTTAGCTGCGACCCCGTAATCGCCTAAGTTAAAAACATTCCGAGTGGAGAGCAATCCTCCCACTCGGAGGCTTAGCTGCGACCCCGTAGTCGCCTAAGTTAAAAACATTCCGAGTGGAGAGAAATACTCCCACTCGGAGGCTTAGCTGCGACCCCGTAATCGCCTAAGTTAAAAACATTTGGAGTGGAGAGCAATCCTCCCACTCGAAGGCTTAGCTGCGACCCCATAATCCCCTAAGTTAAAAACATTCCGAGTGGAGAGCAATCCTCCCACTCGGAG